>NW_026281956.1:0-2790 GCF_023373465.1 Oncorhynchus keta
GACGTAAGAAATTTGACATGCTCAAAAATCCTGCAGAAATGCAAAATTGACTGGCCTGATGAACTCGGGATGGCCGGGCAGTGATAGTTGTTCCTTTCCATCACTCGTTGTGTTGACTTCATCATGTCCATTTTGTGATGTTTTTTCACTATATAATCATATTGCAAGTGCACGTGCATTTGCAATATGTTTCAATGTGCATTTACCATATGAAATTTGACCTTGCTCAAAAATGCAAAATTGACTGGTCTGATGAACACAGGATGGCCGAGCAGTGATAGTTGTACATTTCCATCACTCGTTGTGTTGATTTCATCATGTCCATTAGGTGATGTTTTTACACTATAGAATCATATTGCAAGTGCGCGCGCATTTGCAATATGTTTCAATGTGCATTTACCATATGAAATTTGACATGCTCAAAAATGCAAAATTGACTGGTCTGATGGACACAGGATGGCCGAGCAGTGATAGTTGTACATTTCCATCACTCGTTGTGTTGATTTCATCATGTCCATTAGGTGATGTTTTTCACTATAGAATCATATTGCAAATGCACGTGCATTGTTGTGCAACTGGTAACCCAAAAATAAAAATATGGTTGTAAATGCATTTACCGGTCATTCTGATATTAATGCTCGCTATGGGAACACAGGATGGCCGGGCAGTGATAGTTGTACATTTCCATCACTCGTTGTGTTGATTTCATCATGTCCATTAGGTGATGTTTTTACACCTATAGAATCATATTGCAAGTGCGCGCCATTTGCAATATGTTTCAATGTGCATTTACCATATGAAATTTGACATGCTCAAAAATGCAAAATTGACTGGTCTGATGGACACAGGATGGCCGAGCAGTGATAGTTGTACATTTCCATCACTCGTTGTGTTGATTTCATCATGTCCATTAGGTGATGTTTTTTCACTATAGAATCATATTGCAAATGCACGTGCATTGTTGTGCAACTGGTAACCCAAAAATAAAAATATGGTTGTAAATGCATTTACCGGTCATTCTGATATTAATGCTCGCTATGGGAACACAGGATGGCCGGGCAGTGATAGTTGTACATTTCCATCACTCGTTGTGTTGATTTCATCATGTCCATTAGGTGATGTTTTTACACTATAGAATCATATTGCAAGTGCGCGCGCATTTGCAATATGTTTCAATGTGCATTTACCATATGAAATTTGACATGCTCAAAAATGCAAAATTGACTGGTCTGATGGACACAGGATGGCCGAGCAGTGATAGTTGTACATTTCCATCACTCGTTGAGTTGATTTCATCATGTCCATTAGGTGATGTTTTTTCACTATAGAATCATATTGCAAATGCACGTGCATTGTTGTGCAACTGGTAACCCAAAAATAAAAATATGGTTGTAAAATGCATTTACCCGTCATTCTGATATTAATGCTCGCTATGGGAACACAGGATGGCCGGGCAGGATAGTTGTACATTTCATCACTCGTTGTGTTGATTTCATCATGTCCATTAGGTGATGTTTTTACACTATAGAATCATATTGCAAGTGCGCGCGTATTTGCAATATGTTTCAATGTGCATTTACCATATGAAATTTGACATGCTCAAAATGCAAAATTGACTGGTCTGATGGACACAGATGGCCGAGCAGTGATAGTTGTACCTTTCCATCACTCTTTGTGTTGATTTCATCATGTCCATTTGTTTATGTTTTCTCACTTTTGCAAAGTCACTGTGCATTTGCAATATGGTTCAATGGGCAGGTACCATCACGAATTTGTCATGCTATAAAAATCCTGCAGGAATGTGAAATTGACTGGCCCGATGAACTCGGGATAGCTGGGCAGTGATTCTGGTTCATCTCCATGGCTCGTTAGGGTTGATTTCAGAATGTCACTTTTGGTGATGGTCCCTCTCCGTTTAAACATATTGCTAATGTACAAAAGTCAACTAGCAAGTCAGTGTCCATCAGTCAATTAGATGTCATTTTGACACCAAACTGATACCAATTGACACCAAACCCACTTTTTCCAACTCATTTAGAAGCCAACTATCATATATGTCAGAGCAGGCCCATAATTCACAGCGCCTTTAGTTTAAAACATAATAAAAACGTAAAACACATAGTTACGTTCTAGCTGCGGGTCCAGGTCAGACATTATGTGAAGGCCTATGTGAGGCGACCCCGAATCCCGAGTTTCGGCTCGATAGGTCCTTCGGTGCCCGAGTAAAACCCTAATTGGTGCTGAAAATCCACTTTTTTCCATGCCTTGCTATGGGGTCCTTGAATGAGCTATCGGACCGAAACGTTGGGGTCCGTCTCTATGGGCCGAGCCGGTTCCAATGCACCTAGTCTTGTGTCTCTGAGACTTTTCTAAATGTCGCCACTTTCGTAATGGTCAAAATGAATTGAAGTCATTGCAAATGTACGAGGCTATTTCTCGGTCCGAGAACCTTCTAGAGCCACCTAACTCACCACGCACTATCGACCCGAGGTCTAGAACAGGTTTCTAAAGTTTCGGAACTCTAGGTCTGACGGTTATTTTTTAGCTCGAACAAAGCTAACTATTGGAGGCACTGTCTGTCTCTACAAACCCCAATACGTCCCTCCTTCCAAGTTGTGTGTCTGTGTGATTTAGTTTTCCTTTGAAATTTTATGGGAAAAATGACTGATTTACAGTTCATGGGGGTTGCCTAATCACACATATGAAGTTTTGGACCAGATCTGACTTTTTAACCCCTCGAAACAGCCCCTGAGACACCAATTAAGGCACTTCCGGTTGGCACAGGAAGCT
>NW_026281957.1:0-53479 GCF_023373465.1 Oncorhynchus keta
TGGTTATGGTTTGACCCCACCAATCACCATCGATGGAGGATCCTCTGGTTATGGTTTGACCCCACCAATCACCATCGATGGAGGATCCTCTGGTTATGGTTTGACCCACCAATCACCATCGATGGAGGATCCTCTGGATGGTTTGACCCCACCAATCACCATCCCCACCAATCACCATCGATGGAGGATCCTCTGGTTATGGTTTGACCCCACCAATCACCATCGATGGAGGATCCTCTGGTTACCAATCACCATCGATGGAGGATCCTCTGGTTATGGTTTGACCCCACCAATCACCATCGATGGAGGATCCTCTGGTTATGGTTTGACCCCACCAATCACCATCGATGGAGGATCCTCTGGTTATGGTTTGACCCCACCAATCACCATCGATGGAGGATCCTCTGGTTATGGTTTGACCCCACCAATCACCATCGATGGAGGATCCTCTGGTTATGGTTTGACCCCACCAATCACCATCGATGGAGGATCCTCTGGTTATGGTTTGACCCCACCAATCACCATCGATGGAGGATCCTCTGGTTATGGTTTGACCCCACCAATCACCATCGATGGAGAATCCTCTGGTTATGGTTTGACCCCACCAATCACCATCGTACAGAACTAGTTCCCGGCTGTGCCTCACAAAAGGACGGTTTTTGAAATGCGCCAATTAAGATTTGAATTTTGATTACAACGTGCACATAGGCTCTAGTTGTTTCAACGGAATAGACTGAAATGTTCAGCTTTACTGCAGACACAGGCCTACAGCACAACACAGACTATAGGACTGGTGTTGTTCATCCACAAGTCCCCGTACCCAATGGTTCAGTATGAAAACGTGTACCATTACACCCCTCCTGTACGGTACAGTGTGTGTCGGTGTTCAGTCTTCCAGTGCAAAGTCGTATGGTTGGAAGTCGTTTCGTAGTTGTTTGCTCAGACCCTCCTCCTCCTCTGGGGTCTGTTTACACTCTCTCCAGTCGGCCCTCTCCGGGATGTTCAGCAATGCCTCGCTGGCCAACACCTCCCTGCACCACACAGAGAGACACACAGAGAGAGACACACAGAGAGAGACACACAGAGAGAGACACACAGAGAGAGACACACAGAGAGAGACACACAGAGAGACACACAGAGAGAGACACAGAGAGAGACACAGAGAGAGACACAGAGAGACACACAGAGAGACACAGAGAGAGACACAGAGAGACACACAGAGAGACACACAGAGAGACACACAGAGAGACACAGAGAGACACACAGAGAGACACACAGAGAGACACACAGAGAGACACACAGAGAGACACACAGAGAGACACACAGAGAGACACGTTAGTAACTGTTTTCAGTAGGGCTGGAATGACCCATATGCGTCCCTGAATCAAATGTTGAAGATACTAGAGCATCAGTCCAGGGACCCCGATCCAAAACGTAGCATCAGTCCAGGGACCCCGAACCGATCCAAAACGTAGCATCAGTCCAGGGCCCCCGATCCAAAACGTAGCATCAGTCCAGGGACCCCTAACCGATCCAAAACGTAGCATCAGTCCAGGGACCCCTAACCGATCCAAAACGTAGCATCAGTCCAGGGACCCCTAACCGATCCAAAACGTAGCATCAGTCCAGGGACCCCTAACCGATCCAAAACGTAGCATCAGTCCAGGGACCCCGAACCGATCCAAAACGTAACATCAGTCCAGGGACCCCTAACCGATCCAAAACGTAGCATCAGTCCAAGGACCCCTAACCGATCCAAAACGTAGCATCAGTCCAGGGACCCCTAACCGATCCAAAACGTAGCATCAGTCCAGGGACCCCCCGATCCAAAACGTAGCATCAGTCCAGGGACCCCGATCCAAAACGTAGCATCAGTCCAGGGACCCCTAACCGATCCAAAACGTAGCATCAGTCCAGGGACCCCGAACCGATCCAAAACGTAGCATCAGTCCAGGGACCCCTAACCGATCCAAAACGTAGCATCAGTCCAGGGACCCCTAACCGATCCAAAACGTAGCATCAGTTAGAAAATAGGTTCAAAGGTCATGCTGGTTCACAATTTTTGTTTGCTGATATTACTTTCTTTCTAGCTTCTGAAAATATCTCTCATCTCAACTGCGTTGACAGTCATTGATCTCCAAGCATGGAACTGCGTAGTGGTGTAGTAGATGTCTAGTCTCCTTTATGGCTCTAATCTGATATTGGTAGTGGTGTAGTAGATGTCTAGTCTCCTTTATGGCTCTAATCTGATATTGGTAGTAGATGTCTAGTCTCCTTTATGGCTCTAATCTGATATTGGTAGTGGTGTAGTAGATGTCTAGTCTCCTTTATGGCTCTAATCTGATATTGGTAGTGGTGTAGTAGATGTCTAGTCTCCTTTATGGCTCTAATCTGATATTGGTAGTAGTGTGGTAGATGTCTAGTCTCCTTTATGGCTCTAATCTGATATTGGTAGTGGTGTAGTAGATGTCTAGTCTCCTTTATGGCTCTACTCTGATATTGGTAGTGGTGTAGTAGATGTCTAGTCTCCTTTATGGCTCTATTCTGATATTGGTAGTGGTGTGGTAGATGTCTAGTCTCCTTTATGGCTCTAATCTGATAGTGGTAGTGGTGTAGTAGATGTCTAGTCTCCTTTATGGCTCTAATCTGATAGTGGTAGTGGTGTAGTAGATGTCTAGTCTCCTTTATGGCTCTAATCTGATATTGGTAGTGGTGTAGTAGATGTCTAGTCTCCTTTATGGCTCTAATCTGATAGTGGTAGTGGTGTAGTAGATGTCTAGTCTCCTTTATGGCTCTAATCTGATATTGGTAGTGGTGTAGTAGATGTCTAGTCTCCTTTATGGCTCTAATCTGATATTGGTAGTGGTGTGGTAGATGTCTAGTCTCCTTTATGGCTCTAATCTGATATTGGTAGTGGTGTAGTAGATGTCTAGTCTCCTTTATGGCTCTAATTTGATATTGGTAGTGGTGTAGTAGATGTCTAGTCTCCTTTATGGCTCTAATCTGATATTGGTAGTAGTGTGGTAGATGTCTAGTCTGCTTTATGGCTCTAATCTGATATTGGTAGTGGTGTAGTAGATGTCTAGTCTCCTTTATGGCTCTAATTTGATATTGGTAGTGGTGTAGTAGATGTCTAGTCTCCTTTATGGCTCTAATCTGATATTGGTAGTGGTGTAGTAGATGTCTAGTCTCCTTTATGGCTCTAATTTGATATTGGTAGTGGTGTAGTAGATGTCTAGTCTCCTTTATGGCTCTAATCTGATATTGGTAGTGGTGTAGTAGATGTCTAGTCTCCTTTATGGCTCTAATCTGATATTGGTAGTGGTGTAGTAGATGTCTAGTCTCCTTTATGGCACTAATCTGATATTGGTAGTGGTGTAGTAGATGTCTAGTCTCCTTTATGGCTCTAATCTGATATTGGTAGTGGTGTAGTAGATGTCTAGTCTCCTTTATGGCTCTAATCTGATATTGGTAGTGGTGTGGTAGATGTCTAGTCTCCTTTATGGCTCTACTCTGATATTGGTAGTGGTGTGGTAGATGTCTAGTCTCCTTTATGGCTCTAATCTGATATTGGTAGTGGTGTGGTAGATGTCTAGTCTCCTTTATGGCTCTATTCTGATATTGGTAGTGGTGTAGTAGATGTCTAGTCTCCTTTATGGCTCTAATCTGATATTGGTAGTGGTGTGGTAGATGTCTAGTCTCCTTTATGGCTCTAATCTGATATTGGTAGTAGTGTGGTAGATGTCTAGTCTCCTTTATGGCTCTAATCTGATATTGGTAGTGGTGTAGTAGATGTCTAGTCTCCTTTATGGCACTAATCTGATATTGGTAGTAGTGTGGTAGATGTCTAGTCTCCTTTATGGCTCTAATCTGATATTGGTAGTGGTGGGGTAGATGTCTAGTCTCCTTTATGGCACTAATCTGATATTGGTAGTGGTGTGGTAGATGTCTAGTCTCCTTTATGGCTCTAATCTGATATTGGTAGTGGTGTAGTAGATGTCTAGTCTCCTTTATGGCTCTAATTTGATATTGGTAGTGGTGTGGTAGATGTCTAGTCTCCTTTATGGCTCTAATCTGATATTGGTAGTGGTGTGGTAGATGTCTAGTCTCCTTTATGGCTCTAATCTGATATTGGTAGTAGTGTGGTAGATGTCTAGTCTCCTTTATGGCTCTAATCTGATATTGGTAGTAGTGTGGTAGATGTCTAGTCTCCTTTATGGCTCTAATCTGATATTGGTAGTGGTGTGGTAGATGTCTAGTCTCCTTTATGGCTCTAATCTGATATTGGTAGTGGTGTGGTAGATGTCTAGTCTCCTTTATGGCTCTAATCTGATATTGGTAGTGGTGTGGTAGATGTCTAGTCTCCTTTATGGCTCTAATCTGATATTGGTAGTGGTGTAGTAGATGTCTAGTCTCCTTTATGGCTCTATTCTGATATTGGTAGTGGTGTGGTAGATGTCTAGTCTCCTTTATGGCTCTAATCTGATATTGGTAGTGGTGTAGTAGATGTCTAGTCTCCTTTATGGCTCTAATCTGATATTGGTAGTAGTGTGGTAGATGTCTAGTCTCCTTTATGGCTCTAATCTGATATTGGTAGTGGTGTGGTAGATGTCTAGTCTCCTTTATGGCTCTAATCTGATATTGGTAGTGGTGTGGTAGATGTCTAGTCTCCTTTATGGCTCTAATCTGATATTGGTAGTAGTGTGGTAGATGTCTAGTCTCCTTTATGGCTCTACTCTGATATTGGTAGTGGTGTAGTAGATGTCTAGTCTCCTTTATGGCTCTAATCTGATATTGGTAGTGGTGTAGTAGATGTCTAGTCTCCTTTATGGCTCTATTCTGATATTGGTAGTAGTGTGGTAGATGTCTAGTCTCCTTTATGGCTCTACTCTGATAGTGGTAGTGGTGTAGTAGATGTCTAGTCTCCTTTATGGCTCTACTCTGATATTGGTAGTGGTGTAGTAGATGTCTAGTCTCCTTTATGGCTCTAATCTGATATTGGTAGTGGTGTGGTAGATGTCTAGTCTCCTTTATGGCTCTAATCTGATATTGGTAGTGGTGTGGTAGATGTCTAGTCTCCTTTATGGCTCTAATCTGATATTGGTAGTGGTGTAGTAGATGTCTAGTCTCCTTTATGGCACTAATCTGATATTGGTAGTGTGTGTAGTAGATGTCTAGTCTCCTTTATGGCTCTAATCTGATATTGGTAGTGGTGTAGTAGATGTCTAGTCTCCTTTATGGCTCTAATCTGATAGTGGTAGGTGTGTGGTAGATGTCTAGTCTCCTTTATGGCTCTAATCTGATATTGGTAGTGGTACAGGTAGATGTCTAGTCTCCTTTATGGCTCTAATCTGATATTGGTAGTGGTGTGGTAGATGTCTAGGTCTCCTTTATGGCTCTAATCTGATATTGGTAGTGGTGTGGTAGATGTCTAGTCTCCTTTATGGCTCTAATCTGATATTGGTAGTAGTGTGGTAGATGTCTAGTCTCCTTTATGGCTCTAATTTGATATTGGTAGTGGTGTGGTAGATGTCTAGTCTCCTTTATGGCTGCAGGTAAGGGCTAATCTGATATTGGTAGTGTGTGGTAGATGTCTAGTCTCCTTTATGGCTCTAATCTGATATTGGTAGTGGTGTGGTAGATGTCTAGTCTCCTTTATGGCTCTAATCTGATAGTGGTAGTGGTGTGGTAGATGTCTAGTCTCCTTTATGGCTCTAATCTGATATTGGTAGTGGTGTGGTAGATGTCTAGTCTCCTTTATGGCACTAATCTGATATTGGTAGTAGTGTGGTAGATGTCTAGTCTCCCTTTATGGCTCTAATCTGATATTGGTAGTAGTATTATTAGTAGATGTCTAGTCTCCTTTATGGCTCTAATCTGATATTGGTAGCAGTGTGGTAGATGTCTAGTCTCCTTTATGGCTCTAATCTGATATTGGTAGTAGTGTGGTAGATGTCTAGTCTCCTTATGGCACTAATCTGATAGTGGTAGTGTGTGGTAGATGCCTAGTCTCCTTTATGGCTCTAATCTGATATTGGTAGTGGTGTGGTAGATGTCTAGTCTCCTTTATGGCTCTAACTCTGATATTGGTAGTGGTGTGGTAGATGTCTAGTCTCCTTTATGGTCTAATCTGATATTGGTAGTGGTGTGGTAAGGAGATGTCTAGTCTCCTTTATGGTGATAGTGGTAGATGTCTAGTCTCCTTTATGGCTCTAATCTGATAGTGGTAGTGGGGTGGTAGATGTCTAGTCTCCTTTATGGCTCTAATCTGATATTGGTAGTAGTGTGGTAGATGTCTAGTCTCCTTTTCTAATCTGATATTGGTAGTAGAGTGGTAGATTCTAGAGGGAGGAGAAGGTGGCACTAATCTGATAGTGGTAGGTGTGTGGTAGATGCCTAGTCTCCTTTATGGCACTAATCTGATATTGGTAGGTGTGTGGTAGATGTCTAGTCTCCTTTATGGCACTAATCTGATAGTGGTAGGTGTGTGGTAGATGCCTAGTCTCCTTTATGGCACTAATCTGATAGTGGTAGTAGTGTGGTAGATGTCTAGAATCTCGTTTGGCCCTAAACTGATAGTGGTAGGTGTGTGGTAGATGCCTAGTCTCCTTTATGGCACTAATCTGATAGTGGTAGGTGTGTGGTAGATGCCTAGTCTCCTTTATGGCACTAATCTGATAGTGGTAGGTGTGTGGTAGATGCCTAGTCTCCTTTATGGCTCTAATCTGATATTGGTAGTGGTGTGGTAGATGTCTAGTCTCCTTTATGGCACTAATCTGATAGTGGTAGTAGTGTGGTAGATGCCTAGTCTCCTTTATGGCCCTAATCTGATAGTGGTAGTGGTGTGGTAGATGCCTAGTCTCCTTTATGGCACTAATCTGATAGTGGTAGGTGTGTGGTAGATGTCTAGTCTCCTTTATGGCACTAATCTGATAGTGGTAGGTGTGTGGTAGATGCCTAGTCTCCTTTATGGCACTAATCTGATAGTGGTAGTAGTGTGGTAGATGTCTAGTCTCCTTTATGGCACTAATCTGATAGTGGTAGGTGTGTGGTAGATGCCTAGTCTCCTTTATGGCTCTAATCTGATATTGGTAGTGGTGTGGTAGATGTCTAGTCTCCTTTATGGCACTAATCTGATAGTGGTAGTGGTGTGGTAGATGCCTAGTCTCCTTTATGGCACTAATCTGATAGTGGTAGGTGTGTGGTAGATGCCTAGTCTCCTTTATGGCACTAATCTGATAGTGGTAGGTGTGTGGTAGATGTCTAGTCTCCTTTATGGCACTAATCTGATAGTGGTAGGTGTGTGGTAGATGCCTAGTCTCCTTTATGGCACTAATCTGATAGTGGTAGGTGTGTGGTAGATGCCTAGTCTCCTTTATGGCACTAATCTGATAGTGGTAGGTGTGTGGTAGATGCCTAGTCTCCTTTATGGCACTAATCTGATAGTGGTAGGTGTGTGGTAGATGTCTAGTCTCCTTTATGGCACTAATCTGATAGTGGTAGGTGTGTGGTAGATGCCTAGTCTCCTTTATGGCTCTAATCTGATAGTGGTAGGTGTGTGGTAGATGCCTAGTCTCCTTTATGGCACTAATCTGATAGTGGTAGGTGTGTGGTAGATGTCTAGTCTCCTTTATGGCTCTAATCTGATAGTGGTAGGTGTGTGGTAGATGCCTAGTCTCCTTTATGGCACTAATCTGATAGTGGTAGGTGTGTGGTAGATGTCTAGAATCTCTTTTGGCCCTAATCTGATATTGGTAGTGGTGTGGTAGATGTCTAGAATCTCTTTTGGCCCTAATCTGATATTGGTAGTGGTGTGGTAGATGTCTAGTCTCCTTTATGGCACTAATCTGATAGTGGTAGGTGTGTGGTAGATGCCTAGTCTCCTTTATGGCACTAATCTGATATTGGTAGTGGTGTAGTAGATGTCTAGTCTCCTTTATGGCACTAATCTGATAGTGGTAGGTGTGTGGTAGATGTCTAGTCTCCCCTTTGGCCCTAATCTGATATTGGTAGTAGTGTGGTAGATGTCTAGTCTCCTTTATGGCCCTAATCTGATAGTGGTAGGTGTGTGGTAGATGTCTAGTCTCCTTTATGGCACTAATCTGATAGTGGTAGGTGTGTGGTAGATGTCTAGTCTCCTTTATGGCACTAATCTGATAGTGGTAGGTGTGTGGTAGATGCCTAGTCTCCTTTATGGCACTAATCTGATAGTGGTAGGTGTGTGGTAGATGTCTAGTCTCCCCTTTGGCCCTAATCTGATATTGGTAGTAGTGTGGTAGATGTCTAGTCTCCTTTATGGCCCTAATCTGATAGTGGTAGGTGTGTGGTAGATGTCTAGTCTCCTTTATGGCACTAATCTGATAGTGGTAGGTGTGTGGTAGATGTCTAGTCTCCTTTATGGCACTAATCTGATAGTGGTAGGTGTGTGGTAGATGCCTAGTCTCCTTTATGGCTCTAATCTGATAGTGGTAGGTGTGTGGTAGATGCCTAGTCTCCTTTATGTCTCTACTCTGATAGTGGTAGGTGTGTGGTAGATGCCTAGTCTCCCTTCACTGTTGACGTTGAGACGGGCGAGTACTATTTAATGAAGCTGCCTGTTTCTCAAACTAGATTTGTTATTTTATTTAACCTTTATTTAACTAGGTAAGTCAGTTAAGAACAAATTCTTATTTTCAATGACGGCCTAGGAACAGTGGGTTAACTACCTGTTCAGGGGCAGAACGACAGATTTGAACCTTGTCAGCTCAGGGGTTTGAACTTGCAACCTTTTGGTTACTAGCCAAACACTCTAACCGGAGATAGTCTAATGTACTTCTACTCTTGCTCAGTTGTGCACCGGGGCCTCCCACTCTTTCTATTCTGGTTAGAAACAGTTCGCCCTGTTCCGTGAAGGAGTAGTACACAGCGTTGTACGAGCTCTTCAGATTCTTGACAATTTCTCGCATGGAATAGCCTTAATTTCTCAGAACAAGAATAGACTAACGAGTTTCAGAAGAAAGTGCTTTGTTTCTGGCCATTTTGAGCCTGTAATCAAACCCACATGTTGATGCTCAAGATACTCAACTGCCTCTTTGTGGCAACTGACCACACGACTGAACAGTAGTCAAGGTGAGACAAAACTAGGGCCTGTAGGACCTGCCTTGTTGATAGTATTGTTAAGAAGGAAGAAACTAGGGCCTGTAGGACCTGCCTTGTTGATAGTATTGTTAAGAAGGAAGAAACTAGAGCCTGTAGGACCTGCCTTGTTGATAGTATTGTTAAGAAGGAAGAAACTAGGGCCTGTAGGACCTGCCTTGTTGATAGTTTTGTAAAGAAGGAAGAAACTAGGGCCTGTAGGACCTGCCTTGTTGATAGTGTTGTTAAGAAGGTAGAAACTAGGGCCTGTAGGACCTGCCTTGTTGATAGTGTTGTTAAGAAGGTAGAAACTAGGGCCTGTAGGACCTGCCTTGTTGATAGTGTTGTTAAGAAGGTAGAAACTAGGGCCTGTAGGACCTGCCTTGTTGATAGTGTTGTTATGAAGGTAGAAACTAGGACCTGCCTTGTTGATAGTGTTGTTAAGAAGGTAGAGCAGCACTTTATTATGGACAGACTTCTCCCCATCTTAGCTACTGTTGTATCAACATGTTTTGACCATGACAGTTTACAATCCAGGGTTTAGTCACCTCAACTTGCTCAATTTCCACATGCATTTATTATGAGATTTAGATGGGGTTTAGGGTTTTAGTGAGTGTTTTGTTCCAAATACAGTGCTTTTAGTTTTATAAATATTTAAGGCTAACTTATTCCTTGCCACCCACTCTGAAACTAACTGCAGCTCTTTGTTGAGTGTTGCAGTCATTACAGTCTCTGTAGTAGCTGACGTGTATAGTGTTGAGTCATCCGCATATATAGACACTCTGGCTTAACTCAAAGCCAGTGTGACATGTCGTCAGTAAATATTGAAACAAGTAAGGGGCCTAGACAGCTGCCCTGGAGAATGCCTGATTCTACCTGGATTATGTTGGAGAGGCTTAAAGAACACCCCCTGTTAGACAGGTAACGCTTTATCCTTGAAAGATGCACATCACTAGTTTCTAGGTTAGATCATATATGGTGTGTGTGTGTGTATATACCTGCCAAACTGCAGAGGGAAGTTTTTCTGAATGCGGTAGAAGAGTTTCTCTCCAGAGTCCAGCTCTACGTAGAAGTACGGTGTCCCTGGAGGAGCAATCTGATAGAAATAAAATATTATTTATTATAACCAAGAATTATCAGAAAATATGTAAAAGCAACTTGACAGTCCTGTTACAGTTAACGTCTGGGTGGTCCCGGGAATCCAACTCACTATCCTGGTGTTGCAACCACCATGCTCTACCAAATGGCCTACAGACGACCACAGTTTCAGCATTACCATTTCCCAGCATTACCATCTCCCGGCATGACCATTTCCCAGCATTACCATGTCGTAGCATTATCATGTCGCAGCATTATCGTCTCCCAGCATTACCGTGTCCTGGCATTACCATCACCCAGCATTACAATGTCCTAACATTATCATCTGCCAGCATTACACTGCCCTAGCATTATCATCTCCCAATATTACCGTGTCCTAGCATTATCATCTCCCAGCATTACCGTGTCCTAGCATTGTCTCCCAACATTACCATGTCCTAGCATTATCATCTACCAGCATTACAATGCCCTAGCATTATCGTCTCCCCATTACCATGTCCTAGCATTGTCTCCCAGCATTACCATGTCCTACCATTATCATCTACCAGCATTACCTGTCCTAGCATTATCATCTCCCAATATTACCATGTCCTAGCATTGTCTCCCAACATTACCATGTCCTAGCCATTATCATCTCCAGCATTACCATGTCCTAGCATTATCATCTCCCAATTTAATGTCTCTGTTTTTAAAGCTTCAGTTGATCTGAAACTATGTTCACTCATTAATATGGTTCTACACATAAATACTGACATTTGTTGATATGCATTTGATGTCCTACCATTATCATCTCCCAGCATTACCATTGTTTCTTTATTTCATTTCCCTACATTGTTGAGTAGTAGAAGACATCAAAATTGTTAAAAATAAACACCTAATCATGTATCATCTCCCCCAAAACCATGTTAATTATCATCCCAATATTTGCATTTCTCTCAACATTACCATGTCCTACCCTTTTGATGACAGCATTATCATCTCCCAGCATTGGCATCCTAGCTCAACCAGCTTACCAACTGCATTGCTTATCAACAGTCTTGAATGAGTTCTCACATTTTAGCACTTGTTGATCTGAAACTTGTTTTCATTAGATGCGGTTCTCATCTCATCCCAAACATCTTTTGGTTTGATATGATTTGAGGGGTCATTTATACTCCATCACTCTCCTTGTCAAATAGCACTTACACAGCCTGGAGGTTGTTTTGGGTGTTTCCTGTTTCAAAATATAGTACACAAGTCAAACGTTTAGACACCTACTCATTCTGGGATAGCCATGCTGGCATTTGATGTTTTTACACAAGTCAAATAAAATCAGCATTTGATGTCACAAGTCAAAGCACCCCACACCTCCTCCTCCATTCAAGGGGTTGAATGCATTTGATGTTTCACATGCAGAATCAACGTTCACCTAGACACCTACTCACAAAGGGGTTGACCAAAATCTTGATTTGGACAACAGGACATACAAGTTTACCAGTTAGATGTCCATTGCTCATTCTTGGGCAATTGATATGCATTTGACTGTTTCATATTACACAAGTAGTGGTTTCTTTTCAGACACCTACCATGAAGGTTGATATCATTTGATGTTTCCAACATGATGTACACAGTCAAACGTTTACTTGAACTCTGTTCAAGGGAATTTATTTTGGGCTGCAATCTGATGGTCAAAATATATACTTGTCCTCTGAGCCGTTTAACACCTTCCTCAATCTGAGGCTGGTTCTCTTTATTTGAACTTGTCCTCTGTAGAGTAGTAACTCTGGGTCATCAAAACTATTCCAATCTGATGGCTGGTGATCATGAAAAACATAATAACTTGTCCTCTGAGCAGAAAAGTCTTCCTATTCCAATCTGATTACCTTCATGAACTTGTTTGAGCAGAGGTAACTTGATCTTCAGCTTTCCATCTGAGGCATTCTCTAATGAACTTTCCCTGGAATGCTTTTCCAACAGTCTTCCAGTTCCCAATCTGTTGAGGCTGGTGTTGGAATGAACTTGTCCTCTCAGTAGGTCCATCTGGTCAAACCATCTCCAATCTGAGGCTGGTGACAATGAACTTGTCCTCTGATGCAGTACTCTGGGTCTTCCTTTCAAATAGCTGGTAACTTACACAGCCTCTGAGGAGGTAACTTTGGGTCTGTCCTGTTCAAATGAGGCTGGTAAAGCTACAAACCAGATGGGATCTGCAGAGAATGCTGTGGTCATCCTGGTTCCAATGTGAGGCTGGTAACTCTAAATGAACTTGTCACAAGCAAAGTAACACTGGGTCTCCTCCTCCATTTCCATCTGAAACCACACATGCAGAACATGTCCTCTGAGCTAACTCTGGGTCTCTTTCCAATCTGACAGGTTGGAACCTAAAACTTGTCCATTTGGACAACAGGACATATTTCTACCAATCTAATGTCCATTGCATTAGAGGTAACTCTTTCTTTCCAAGCAAGTCTCTTCTATTATTGTCCTTTAGTAGTGGTTTCTTTGTCTTCAATTACCATGAAGGCTGGTGATTAATGAACTTCTCCTCTGAGCAGTTGATGTCAGATTTCAATCTGAGGCTTGAACTCTGTGAAGAATTGTATTTTGGGCTGCAATCTGAGGCTGGTGACTCTAATGAACTTGTCCTCTGAGCAGAGGTAACTCTGGGTCTTCCTTTCCAATCTGAGGCTGGTGACTCTAATGAACTTGTCCTCTGAGCAGAGGTAACTCTGGGTCTTCCTTTCCAATCTGAGGCTGGTGACTCTAATGAACTTGTCCTCTGAGCAGAGGTAACTCTGGGTCTTCCTTTCCTGTGACAGTCATAATGGTTTTTGCGCTTGAAAAATATTCTTTACCTTTTCCCGGATTGACTGACCTTCATGTCTTAAAGTAATGACGGTCGTCACTTTGCTTATTTGAGCTGTTCTTGCCATAATATGGACATGGTCTTTTACCAAATAGGGCTATCCTCTGTATACCACCCCTACCTTGTCACAACACAATTAATTGGCTCAAACACATTGAGGAAATAAATTCCACAAATGAACTTTTAACAAGGCACACCTTTAATTGAAATACGTTCCAGGTGACGACCTCGTGAAGCTGGAGGAGAGAATACCAAGAGTGTGCAAGCTGTCATCAAGGCAAAGTGTGGCTACTTTGAAGAATCTCAAATATAATGGAACACTTTTTTGGTTTCAAGAGTGAAGCTATGAGAGAATACCAATTTGAAGCTGCAGGAGAGAATACCAAGAGTGCTAGAAAATACCAAGAGTGAAACTTTAAAAAATAAAAGTAAAAAACCTGGATGAGAGAATGTCAGGACTGTTCTCTGGGGACTTTATACCAAGATGCTCAGGACTGTTCTCAAGAGGAAGCTTAACCATGTCAAGACTGTTCTCTGGGGAGAGAAACCATGTCAGGACTGTTCTCTGAGGTACCAAGAGTGAACCTGGAGGACTGTTCTCAAGAGTGAAGCTTAACCATGTCAGGACTGAAGCTGGTGGGTAGAATACCATGTCAGGAAGTTCTGGAGGACTTAACCATGAGTGACTGGAGGAGAGAATACCAACCATGAAGTCAGGACTGAATACCAAGAGTGAAGCTTAACCATGTCAGGACTGAAGCTGGAGGACTAAACCATGAGGAAGTTCTGGAGGAGAGAATACCAACAGTGAACTGGAGGAGAGAATACCGTGAGGACTGGAGGAGAGAATACCATGTCAGTGAAGCTGGAGGAGAGAATACCAACCAAGTCAGGACTGTTCTCAAGAGTACTTCAAAGTGGTCAGGCAAACTGTTCTACTTTGGAACTCAAATATACCATTTGTCAGGACTGTTTCTGGTTACTAACCATGTCATATGGATGTTCATAGCTTTGATGTCTTACTATTATTCTCAGGACTGTTCTCTAGTAAACATTTAAAAACATAAAATGTAAAAACCTTGAATGACTATGTCAGGACTGTTCTCTGGGTACTTAACCATGTCAGGACTGTTCTCTAGGTACTTAACCATGTCAGGACTGTTCTCTGGGTACTTAACCATGTCAGGACTGTTCTCTAGGTACTTAACCATGTCAGGACTGTTCTCTGGGTACTTAACCATGTCAGGACTGTTCTCTGGGTACTTAACCATGTCAGGACTGTTCTCTAACCAGGTACTTAACCATGTCAGGACTGTTCTCTAGGTACTTAACCATGTCAGGACTGTTCTCTAGGTACTTAACCATGTCAGGACTGTTCTCTAGGTACTTAACCATGTCAGGACTGTTCTCTAGGTACTTAACCATGTCAGGACTGTTCTCTGGGTACTTAACCATGTCAGGACTGTTCTCTAGGTACTTAACCATGTCAGGACTGTTCTCTAGGTACTTAACCATGTCAGGACTGTTCTCTGGGTACTTAACCATGTCAGGACTGTTCTCTAGGTACTTAACCATGTCAGGACTGTTCTCTAGGTACTTAACCATGTCAGGACTGTTCTCTGGGTACTTAACCATGTCAGGACTGTTCTCTGGGTACTTAACCATGTCAGGACTGTTCTCTAGGTACTTAACCATGTCAGGACTGTTCTCTAGGTACTTAACCATGTCAGGACTGTTCTCTAGGTACTTAACCATGTCAGGACTGTTCTCTGGGTACTTAACCATGTCAGGACTGTTCTCTGGGTACTTAACCATGTCAGGACTGTTCTCTAGGGGTAACCATGTCAGGACTGTTCTCTAGGTACTTAACCATGTCAGGACTGTTCTCTAGGTACTTAACCATGTCAGGACTGTTCTCTAGGTACTTAACCATGTCAGGACTGTTCTCTAGGTACTTAACCATGTCAGGACTGTTCTCTAGGTACTTAACCATGTCAGGACTGTTCTCTAGGTACTTAACCATGTCAGGACTGTTCTCTGGGTACTTAACCATGTCAGGACTGTTCTCTGGGTACTTAACCATGTCAGGACTGTTCTCTGGGTACTTAACCATGTCAGGACTGTTCTCTAGGTACTTAACCATGTCAGGACTGTTCTCTAGGTACTTAACCATGTCAGGACTGTTCTCTGGGTACTTAACCATGTCAGGACTGTTCTCTAGGTACTTAACCATGTCAGGACTGTTCTCTAGGTACTTAACCATGTCAGGACTGTTCTCTAGGTACTTAACCATGTCAGGACTGTTCTCTGGGTACTTAACCATGTCAGGACTGTTCTCTGGGTACTTAACCATGTCAGGACTGTTCTCTAGGTACTTAACCATGTCAGGACTGTTCTCTAGGTACTTAACCATGTCAGGACTGTTCTCTAGGTACTTAACCATGTCAGGACTGTTCTCTGGGTACTTAACCATGTCAGGACTGTTCTCTGGGTACTTAACCATGTCAGGACTGTTCTCTGGGTACTTAACCATGTCAGGACTGTTCTCTGGGTACTTAACCATGTCAGGACTGTTCTCTAGGTACTTAACCATGTCAGGACTGTTCTCTGGGTACTTAACCATGTCAGGACTGTTCTCTAGGTACTTAACCATGTCAGGACTGTTCTCTAGGTACTTAACCATGTCAGGACTGTTCTCTAGGTACTTAACCATGTCAGGACTGTTCTCTAGGTACTTAACCATGTCAGGACTGTTCTCTAGGTACTTAACCATGTCAGGACTGTTCTCTGGGTACTTAACCATGTCAGGACTGTTCTCTGGGTACTTAACCATGTCAGGACTGTTCTCTAGGTACTTAACCATGTCAGGACTGTTCTCTGGGTACTTAACCATGTCAGGACTGTTCTCTGGGTACTTAACCATGTCAGGACTGTTCTCTAGGTACTTAACCATGTCAGGACTGTTCTCTGGGTACTTAACCATGTCAGGACTGTTCTCTGGGTACTTAACCATGTCAGGACTGTTCTCTGGGTACTTAACCATGTCAGGACTGTTCTCTGGGTACTTAACCATGTCAGGACTGTTCTCTAGGTACTTAACCATGTCAGGACTGTTCTCTGGGTACTTAACCATGTCAGGACTGTTCTCTGGGTACTTAACCATGTCAGGACTGTTCTCTGGGTACTTAACCATGTCAGGACTGTTCTCTGGGTACTTAACCATGTCAGGACTGTTCTCTAGGTACTTAACCATGTCAGGACTGTTCTCTGGGTACTTAACCATGTCAGGACTGTTCTCTGGGTACTTAACCATGTCAGGACTGTTCTCTGGGTACTTAACCATGTCAGGACTGTTCTCTGGGTACTTAACCATGTCAGGACTGTTCTCTGGGGTTTGAACCCAGGACTGTTCTCTAGGTACTTAACCAGGTCAGGACTGTTCTCTAGGTACTGTATCCTAGACAGTTCAGGGGGTTTGAACCCAGGATGTTACAGGTTGTATCCTGGACAGTTTGGGGTTTGAACCCAGGATGTACAGGTTGTATCTAGACAGTTTGGGGTTTGAACCCAGGATGTGTGACAGGACTGTTCCTAGACAGTTTGGGGTTCGAACCCAGGATGTGTACAGGTTGTATCCTAGACAGTTTGGGGTTTGAACCCAGGATGTTCAGGTTGTACTAGTTCAGTTTGGGTTTAACCAGGATGTGACAGGTTGTATCCTGGGTACAGTTTGGGGTTTGAACCATGTTTCAGGACTGTTCTCAGTTTGGGGTTTGAACCCAGGACTGTTACAGGTTGTATCCTAGACAGTTTGGGGTTTGAACCCAGGATGTGTTACAGGTTGTATCCTAGACAGTTTGGGGTTTGAACCCAGGATGTGTTACAGGTTGTATCCTAGACAGTTTGGGGTTTGAACCCAGGATGTGTTACAGGTTGTATCCTAGACAGTTTGGGGTCCGATCCCAGGATGTGTTACAGGTTGTATCCTAGACAGTTTGGGGTCCGATCCCAGGATGTGTTACAGGTTGTATCCTAGATATTTGGGGTTTGAACCCAGGATGTGTTACAGGTTGTATCCTAGACAGTTTGGGGTTTGAACCCAGGATGTGTTACAGGTTGTATCCTAGACAGTTTGGGGTTTGAACCCAGGATGTGTTACAGGTTGTATCCTAGACAGTTTGGGGTTTGAACCCAGGATGTGTGACAGGTTGTATCCTAGACAGTTTGGGGTTTGAACCCAGGATGTGTTACAGGTTGTATCCTAGACAGTTTGGGGTTTGAACCCAGGATGTGTTACAGGTTGTATCCTAGACAGTTTGGGGTTTGAACCCAGGATGTGTTACAGGTTGTATCCTAGACAGTTTGGGGTTTGAACCCAGGATGTGTTACAGGTTGTATCCTAGACAGTTTGGGGTTCGAACCCAGGATGTGTTACAGGTTGTATCCTAGACAGTTTGGGGTTTGAACCCAGGATGTGTTACAGGTTGTATCCTAGACAGTTTGGGGTTTGAACCCAGGATGTGTTACAGGTTGTATCCTAGACAGTTTGGGGTTTGAACCCAGGATGTGTTACAGGTTGTATCCTAGACAGTTTGGGGTTCGAACCCAGGATGTGTTACAGGTTGTATCCTAGACAGTTTGGGGTTTGAACCCAGGATGTGTTACAGGTTGTATCCTAGACAGTTTGGGGTTTGAACCCAGGATGTGTTACAGGTTGTATCCTAGACAGTTTGGGGTTTGAACCCAGGATGTGTTACAGGTTGTATCCTAGACAGTTTGGGGTCCGAACCCAGGATGTGTTACAGGTTGTATCCTAGACAGTTTGGGGTTCGAACCCAGGATGTGTTACAGGTTGTATCCTAGACAGTTTGGGGTTTGAACCCAGGATGTGTTACAGGTTGTATCCTAGACAGTTTGGGGTTTGAACCCAGGATGTGTATCCTAGACAGTTTGGGGTTTGAACCCAGGTGTGTTACAGGTTGTATCCTAGACAGTTTGGGGTTTGAACCCAGGATGTGTTACAGGTTGTATCCTAGACAGTTTGGGGTTTGAACCCAGGATGTGTGACAGGTTGTATCCTAGACAGTTTGGGGTTTGAACCCAGGATGTGTACAGGTTGTATCCTAGACAGTTTGGGGTAACCCAGGATGTGTTACAGGTTGTATCCTAGACAGTTTGGGGTTTGATCCCAGGATGTGTTACAGGTTGTATCCTAGACAGTTTGGGGTTTGAACCCAGGATGTGTTACAGGTTGTATCCTAGACAGTTTGGGGTTTGAACCCAGGATGTGTTACCTGTTTGAGGTTGTATCCTAGATCTACAGGTTGTATCCTAGATAGTTTGGGGTTTGAACCCAGGATGTGTTACAGGTTGTATCCTAGACCAGTTTGGGTTTGAACCCAGGATGTGTGACAGGTTGTATCCTAGACAGTTTGGGGTGATCCCAGGATGTGTGACAGGTTGTATTAGACAGTTTGGGGTTTGAACCCAGGATGTGTGACAGGTTGTATCCTAGACAGTTTGGGGTTCGAACCCAGGATGTGTTACAGGTTGTATCCTAGACAGTTTGGGGTTTGAACCCAGGATGTGTTACAGGTTGTATCCTGACAGTTTGGGGTCCTTCCCAGGATTGTTACAGGTTGTATCCTAGACAGTTTGGGGTTTGACCACCCAGGATGTGTGACAGGTTGTATCCTAGACAGTTTGGGGTTTGATCCCAGGATGTGTTACAGGTTGTATCCTATATAGTTTGGGGTTTGAACCCAGGATGTTTATTAATGTGTACCTGTGTGGTCAGTGTGTGTACCTGTGTGGTATTATGTGTACCTGTTTGAGGTCAGTGTGTGTGTGTGTACCTGTTTGAGTGTGTGTGTGTGTGTGTGTGTGTGTGTGTACCTGTTTGAGTGTGTGTGTGTGTGTGTGTGTACCTGTTTGAGTGTGTGGTGTGTGTGTGCTGTTGTGTGTACCTGTAACGCCAGGTGTGGTGTGTGTGTGTGTACCTGTTTGAGGTGTGTGTGTGTGTGTGTGTACCTGTTTGTACCTGTTTGCTAAATGGCATATGTTATTATGTTATTATATTTGATTGTTGTATTATTATTATTATAGGTTATATTATGTGTTGTGTGTGTGTGTGTGTGTACCTGTTTGAGGTCAGTGTGTGTGTGTGTACCTGTTTTGTGTGTGTGTGTGTGTGTTGTGTGTGTGTGTGTGTGTACCTGTTTGAGGTGTGTGTGTGTGTGTGTACCTGTTTGAGGTGTGTGTGTGTGTGTGTGTGTACCTGTTTGAGGTGTGTGTGTGTGTGTGTACCTGTTTGAGGTGTGTGTGTGTGTGTGTGTACCTGTTTGAGGTGTGTGTGTGTGTGTGTGTACCTGTTTGAGGTGTGTGTGTGTGTGTGTACCTGTTTGAGGTGTGTGTGTGTGTGTGTGTCTGTTGTGTGTGTGTGTGTGTGTGTACCTGTTTGTGTGTGTGTGTGTGTGTGTGTGTGTGTGTGTGTGTGTGTGTGTGTGTGTGTGTGTGTGTACCTGTTTGAGGTGTGTGTGTGTTTGTGTGTGTGTGTACCTGTTTGAGGTCAGTGTGTGTGTGTGTACCTGTTTGAGGTGTGTGTGTGTGTGTGTGTGTGTGTGTGTGTGTGTGTGTGTGTGTGTTTGAGGTACCTGTTTGTGTGTGTGTGTGTGTGTGTACCTGTTTGTGTGCGTGTGCGTGTGCGTGTGTGTGTGTGTGTACCTGTTTGAGGTCAGTGTGTTGTGGTATCTCCATCAGCTCCATGTTCTGTTCCTGCGCCTGCAGCATGAAGGCTTCTTTAATATCTTCAGTGGTACACTTATCCTCCGGTACTGGTACTACCTGGGGAGGGACAGACTGTTACAGGGGCTGTTCTACCTCCCTGGGGAGGGACAGACTGTTACAGGGGCTGTTCTACCTCCCTGGGGAGGGACAGACTGTTACAGGGGCTGTTCTACCTCCCTGGGGAGGGACAGACTGTTACAGGGGCTGTTCCACCTCCCTGGGGAGGGACAGACTGTTACAGGGGCTGTTCCACCTCCCTGGGAGGGACAGACTGTTACAGGGGCTGTTCTACTTCCCTGGGGAGGACAGACTGTTACACTGTTCCACCTCCCAGGACAGACTGTTACAGGGGCTGTTCTACCTCCTGGGGAGGGACAGGACAGACTGTTCCACCTTGGGGAGGGACAGGGGCTGTTCACCTCCCTGGGGAGGGACAGACTGTTACAGGGGCTGTTCTACCTCCCTGGGGAGGGACAGACAGTTCTACCTCCCTGGGGAGGGACAGACTGTTACAGGGGCTGTTCCACCTCCCTGGGGAGGGACAGACTGTTACAGGGGCTGTTCTACCTCCCTGGGGAGGGACAGACTGTTACAGGGGCTGTTCTACCTCCCTGGGGAGGGACAGACTGTTACAGGGGCTGTTCCACCTCCCTGGGGAGGGACAGACTGTTACAGGGGCTGTTCTACCTCCCTGGGGAGGGACAGACTGTTACAGGGGCTGTTCTACCTCCCTGGGGAGGGACAGACTGTTACAGGGGCTGTTCCACCTCCCTGGGGAGGGACAGACTGTTACAGGGGCTGTTCTACCTCCCTGGGGAGGGACAGACTGTTACAGGGGCTGTTCCACCTCCCTGGGGAGGGACAGACTGTTACAGGGGCTGTTCTACCTCCCTGGGGAGGGACAGACTGTTACAGGGGCTGTTCTACCTCCCTGGGGAGGGACAGACTGTTACAGGGGCTGTTCTACCTCCCTGGGGAGGGACAGACTGTTACAGGGGCTGTTCCACCTCCCTGGGGAGGGACAGACTGTTACAGGGGCTGTTCTACCTCCCTGGGGAGGGACAGACTGTTACAGGGGCTGTTCTACCTCCCTGGGGAGGGACAGACTGTTACAGGGGCTCTTCTACCTGTTTACTCAGGGGCTGGTTCTCTATGATCAGCTCATCTGAATAGGGAAATTAGTGATTATCATGACAACTGATCTGGGCAGGCTGTAGCCCTGAGGGGTGAGTGTAGTCTAGTCTACCTGTATCTGGGCAGGCTGGCCCTGAGGGGTGAGTGTAGTCTAGTCTACCTGTATCTGGGCAGGCTGGCCCTGAGGGGTGAGTGTAGTCTAGTCTACCTGGATCTGGGCAGGCTGGCCCTGAGGGGTGAGTGTAGTCTAGTCTACCTGTATCTGGGCAGGCTGGCCCTGAGGGGTGAGTGTAGACAGTCTACCTGTATCTGGGCAGGCTGGCCCTGGGGGAGGGGTGAGTGGAGTCTAGTCTACCTGTATCTGGGCCGGCTGGCCCTGAGGGGTGAGTGGAGTCTAGTCTACCTGTATCTGGGCAGGCTGGCCCTGAGGGGTGAGTGTAGTCTAGTCTACCTGTATCTGGGGGCTGGCCCTGTAGGGGTGAGTGGACCTCTGTGGCAGGCTTCCCTGAGGGGAACACAGTCTAGTCTACCTGCATCTTATAGCAGGCTGGCCCTGAGGGGTGAGTGTAGTCCATCTGTATGGCTGGCCCTGAGGGGTGAGTGGAGTCCAGTCTACCTGTAGGCAGGCTCTGAGGGGGGTGAGTGTAGAGCTCAGTTCACCTGATCTGGGAAGTCCAGTCTACCTGTATCATGGGCAGGCTGGCCCTGAGGGGTGAGTGTAGTCTAGTCTACCTGTATCTGGGCAGGCTGGCCCTGAGGCTGGCCCTGAGGGTGAGTGTAGTCTAGTCTACCTGTATCTGGGCAGGCTGGCCCTGAGGGGGGGTGGAGTGTAGTAGGCAGTCTAGTCTACCTGTATCTGGGCAGGCTGGCCCTAGTCTAGTCTACCTGTATCTGGGCAGGCTGGCCCTGAGGGGTGACAATCTCTGAGGGGTGAGTCTAGTCTAGTCTACCTGTGATCTGGGGCCTGAGGGGTGAGTGGCTGGCCTGTGTCTGGGAGGACATGGGGTGAGTGTAGTCTAGTCTACCTGTATCTGGGGCTGGCCCTGAGGGGTGAGACAGAGGGCCCATCTGGGACCGCTGGCCCTGAGGGGTGAGTGGAGCTGGCTGAACCTGACATCTGGGCAGGCTGGCCCTGAGGGGTGAGTGGAGTCTAGTCTACCTGTATCTGGGCAGGCTGGCCCTGAGGGGTGAGTGGAGTCTAGTCTACCTGTATCTGGGCAGGCTGGCCCTGAGGGTGAGTGTAGTCTAGTCTACCTGTATCTGGGCAGGCTGGCCCTGAGGGGTGAGTGGAGTCTAGTCTACCTGTATCTGGGCAGGCTGCAGGGTGAGGAATCCCACCTGAGCAACCATGTAGTCCTACTAGTCTACCTGGATCTGTAGGTGTTGGCTGTGGTAGTTCCTCTCAAACAGAACACAGCGCTGTCCTTTGCTCTTATAGAAGGTCCTGACAGCCATCTTGTATCGGTCCAGTTCTTTAACCACCTCAGAGCTCAGTTCCACTACAGACTGGTAGTGACCGATGGGCAGTACCAACACATGCTGAGGGGTTAGACTGCCCTTAGCAAGGGCCAGGTAGCACTGAGGAAAAATACATCAACACAAAATGGTTAACTGGGGGCTTCAGAGCCCTTTAAACAGAACAACCTCTTTCTACTATCCGTTGTGATACTCAGACTGTGTGTGTGTGGAAACTCACATGTGTCCCAATGCTGATGACCAGGTGTTTCTCTACCTGAGGGCTGGCCAGACAGAACCAACAGGGACCGCTGGGCTGAGCTGAACCAGACACACAGAGAGAGAGACATACATGAGAGGGTGGGAGACGGTGAGGGTGTGGGTGTGTGTCTGTGAGAGTGAGGGAGGGAGACGGTGAGGGTGTGTGTCTGTGAGAGTGAGGGAGGGAGACGGTGAGGGTGTGGGTGTGTGTATAAGGGTGTGGGAGGGTGTGTGTATAAGGGTGTTGGAGGGAGACGGTGAGGGTGTGTGTCTGTGAGAGTGAGGGAGGGAGACGGTGAGGGTGTGTGTCTGTGAGAGTGAGGGAGGGAGACGGTGAGGGTGTGTGTCTGTGAGAGTGAGGGAGGGAGACGGTGAGGGTGTGTGTCTGTGAGAGTGAGGGAGGGAGACGGTGAGGGTGTGTGTCTGTGAGAGCGAGGGAGGGAGACGGTGAGGGTGTGTGTCTGTGAGAGCGAGGGAGGGAGACGGTGAGGTGTGTGTCTGTGAGGCGAGGGAAGGAGCGGTGAGGGCATTGGAAGTCTGGAGAGTTGAGGGAGGAGACGGACGGTGAGGGTGTGTGTCTGTGAGGAGGGAGGAGACTCACGGGGCCTCTGAGACGGGTGTTTAGGCCTGTCTGCCCTGACTCTGGGAGGGAGACTGTCCTTGATTCTGCCTCTGGAGGGGAATCTGGGGCCTCTTCCTAGGAATGGCCACGCCACGTCTTCTTCCCCATCAAAGAAGAACTGAGATGCCGGCTCTGAGAGAAATAAACACTACAAAACATTGAACACTTTCCACGACAGACTGACCAGGTGAATCCAGCTGGCTAAAGGACTCCCAGGTCACAACAGTGGGGAATTCATGGCAACCCATCACCTCATCCACGGTCTGAGGGCCTTGAGTCGACATGGCAACCTCATCCCTAAAGCACATAGCCAGGCGGAAGGCCACGGTGACTCCTGGGAAGCCTGGAGTCGACATGGCAACCATCATCACCTAAAGGACATCCACGGTGACACAACAGTGGGAAGCCTTGGAGTCGACATGCAACCATCATCACCTAAAGGACATCCACGGTGACACAACCTGGGAGCCTTGGGAGTCGACATGGCAACCATCATCACCTAAAGCACATCCACGGTGACAAACAGTGGGAAGCCTCTGACATGGAACCATCATCACCTAAAGGACATCCACGGTGACACAACTGGGGAAGCCTCTGGAGGACATGCAACCATCATCACCTAAAGGACATCCACGGTGACACAACAGTGGGAAGCCTTGAGACATGGCAACCATCTCACCTAAAGGACATCCGATGTGACACAACAGTGGGAAGCCTGAGTAGACATGGCCCTAAAGCACATCGGGGGACGAGACACAACAGTGGGAAGCCTTGGAGTCGACATGGCAACCATCATCACCTAAAGGACATCCACGGTGACACAACAGTGGGAAGCCTTGGAGTCGACATGGCAACCATCATCACCTAAAGGACATCCACGGTGACACAACAGTGGGAAGCCTTGGAGTCGACATGGCAACCATCATCACCTAAAGGACATCCACGGTGACACAACAGTGGGAAGCCTTGGAGTCGACATGGCAACCATCATCACCTAGCTAAAAAAGGACATCCACGGTGACACAACAGTGGAAGGAAGCCTTGAGTACATGGCAACCATCATCACCTAAAGGACATCCACGGTGACACAACAGTGGGAAGCCTCTGGAGTCGACATGGCAACCATCATCACCTAAAGGACATCCACGGTGACAACAGTGGGAAGCCTCTGGAGTCGACATGGCAACCATCATCACCTAAAGGACATCCACGATGACACAACAGTGGGAAGCCTTGGAGGACATGGCAACCATCATCACCTAAAGCACATCTGGAGACACAACAGTGGGAAGCCTTGAGTCGAGATGGCAACCATCTCACCTAAAGGACGCCCTCTCCTCTGGAGGGGAAAGAGATGCCCTCTCCTCTGGAGGGGAAAGAGATGCCCTCTCCTCTGGAGGGGAATGAGATGCCCTCTCCTCTGGAGGAATGAGATGCCCTCTCCTCTGGAGGGGAATGAGATGCCCTCTCCTCTGGGGAATGAGATGAAACCCCTCTCCTCTGGAGGAATGAGATGCCCTCTCCTCTGGAGGGGGAATGAGATGCCCTCTCCTCTGGAGGGGAATGAGATGCCCTCTCCTCTGGAGGGGAATGAGATGCCCTCTCCTCTGGAGGGGAATGAGATGCCCTCTCCTCTGGAGGGGAATGAGATGCCCTCTCCTCTGGAGGGGAAAGAGATGCCCTCTCCTCTGGAGGGGAAAGAGATGCCCTCTCCTCTGGAGGGGAAAGAGATGCCCTCTCCTCTGGAGGGGAAAGAGATGCCCTCTCCTCTGGAGGGGAAAGAGATGCCCTCTCCTCTGGAGGGGAATGAGATGCCCTCTCCTCTGGAGGGGAATGAGATGCCCTCTCCTCTGGAGGGGATGCCCTCTCCTCTGGGGGAATGAGATGCCCTCTCCTCTGGAGGGGAATGAGATGCCCTCTCCTCTGGAGGGGAATGAGATGCCCTCTCCTCTGGAGGGGAATGAGATGCCCTCTCCTCTGGAGGGGAATGAGATGCCCTCTCCTCTGGAGGGGAATGAGATGCCCTCTCCTCTGGAGGGGAATGAGATGCCCTCTCCTCTGGAGGGGAATGAGATGCCTTCTCCTCTGGAGGGGAATGAGATGTGCTGCCGACCTCAAGGTAGAACGTCTTCCCATGTCTGTCTGTCTGTTAAACCTTTTATAGTTGTTGGCCTTCTTCTGCTCATCCAAAATCTCATTGCGAAATCATGGGCATTAATATGGAGTAGGTCCCCCCCTTTGCTGCTATAACAGCCTCCACTCTTCTGGGAAGCCTTTCCACTAGATGTTGGAACATTGCTGCTATAACAGCCTCCACTCTTCTGGGAAGGCTTTCCACTAGAGGTTGTAACATTGCTGTGGGGACTTGCTTCCATTCAGCCACAAGAGCATTTGTGAGGTCGGGCACTGATGTTGGGCGATTAGACCTAGCTCACAGTCGCCGTTCCAATTCATCCCAAAGGTGTTTGATGGGGTTGAGGTCAGGGCTCTGACCAGGACAGTCAAGTTCTTCCACACCGATCTCTAAAAAAAAAAACATTTCTGTATGGACCTCGCTTTGTGCTCGGGGGGCATGGTCATGCTGAAACAGGAAAGGACCTTGCCCAAACTGTTGCCCCAAAGTTGGAGGCACCGAATCATCTATAATGTACAGTTCCTTTCGGGAAGTATTCTGAACCCTTGACCTTTTCAAAATTCTTATGTTACAGCCTTATTCCAAAATAAAAACAAACCTCCGCAATCTACACACAATACACCATAATGACATAGTGAAATCAGGTTCAGAAATGTTTGCAAATGTATTCAAATAAAAAAACAGAAATACCTTATTTACATAAGTATTCAGACCCTTTGATACGAGACTCCAAATTGAGCTCAGGTGCATCCTGTTTCCATTGATCATCCTTGAGATGTTTCTACAATTTGATTGGAGACCACCTGTGGTAAATTCAACTGATTGGACATGATGTGGAAAGGCACCTGTCTATATAAGGTCCCACAGTTAACAGTGCATGTCAGAGCAAAAACCAAGCCATGAGGTCGAAGGAATTGTCCGTAGAAGGAGAGGATTGTGGTCGAGACACAGATTTGGGGAAGGGTACCAAAAAAATGTCTGCAGTATTGAAGATCCCCAAGAACACAGTGGCCTCCATCATTCTTAAATGGAGGCAGTTTGGAACTTGGTAGTGAGCGCTGCAACCGAGGCAGTTTGGAACTCGGTAGTGAGTGCTGCAACCGAGGCAGTTTGGAACTCGGTAGTGAGTGTTGCAACAGAGGCAGTTTGGAACTCGGTAGTGAGTGCTGCAACCGAGGCAGTTTGGAACTCGGTAGTGAGTGCTGCAACAGAGTCAGTTTGGAACTCGGTAGTGAGTGCTGCAACAGAGTCAGTTTGGAACTCGGTAGTGAGTGCTGCAACAGAGGCAGTTTGGAACTCGGTAGTGAGTGCTGCAACAGAGGCAGTTTGGAACTCGGTAGTGAGCGCTGCAACAGGGCAGTTTGGAACTCGGTAGTGAGCGCTGCAACAGAGGCAGTTTGGAACTCGGTAGTGAGCGCTGCAACAGAGGCAGTTTGGAACTCTGTAGTGAGCGCTGCAACAGAGGCAGTTTGGAACTCGGCAGTGAGAGCTGCAACAGAGGCAGTTTGGAACTCGGTAGTGAGCGCTGCAACAGAGGCAGTTTGGAACTCGGTAGTGAGCGCTGCAACAGAGGCAGTTTGGAACTCGGTAGTGAGCGCTGCAACAGAGGCAGTTTGGAACTCGGTAGTGAGCGCTGCAACAGAGGCAGTTTGGAACTCGGTAGTGAGCGCTGCAACAGAGGCAGTTTGGAACTCGGTAGTGAGCGCTGCAACAGAGGCAGTTTGGAACTCGGTAGTGAGCGCTGCAACAGAGGCAGTTTGGAACTCGGTAGTGAGCGCTGCAACAGAGGCAGTTTGGAACTCGGTAGTGAGCGCTGCAACAGAGTCAGTTTGGATCTCGGTAGTGAGCGCTGCAACAGAGGCAGTTTGGAACTCGGTAGTGAGCGCTGCAACAGAGGCAGTTTGGAACTCGGTAGTGAGCGCTGCAACAGAGTCAGTTTGGAACTCGGTAGTGAGCGCTGCAACAGAGTCAGTTTGGAACTCGGTAGTGAGCGCTGCAACAGAGTCAGTTTGGAACTCGGTAGTGAGCGCTGCAACAGAGTCAGTTTGGAACTCGGTAGTGAGCGCTGCAACAGAGGCAGTTTGGAACTCGGTAGTGAGCGCTGCAACAGAGGCAGTTTGGAACTCGGTAGTGAGCGCTGCAACAGAGGCAGTTTGGAACTCGGTAGTGAGCGCTGCAACAGAGGCAGTTTGGAACTCTGTAGTGAGCGCTGCAACAGAGGCAGTTTGGAACTCTGTAGTGAGCGCTGCAACAGAGGCAGTTTGGAACTCGGTAGTGAGCGCTGCAACAGAGGCAGTTTGGAACTCGGTAGTGAGCGCTGCAACAGAGGCAGTTTGGAACTCGGTAGTGAGCGCTGCAACAGAGGCAGTTTGGAACTCGGTAGTGAGTGCTGCAACAGAGGCAGTTTGGAACTCGGTAGTGAGTGCTGCAACAGAGACAGTTTGGAACTCGGTAGTGAGTGCTGCAACAGAGGCAGTTTGGAACTCTGTAGTGAGTGCTGCAACAGAGTCAGTTTGGAACTCGGCAGTGAGTGCTGCAACAGAGACAGTTTGGAACTCGGTAGTGAGTGCTGCAACAGAGGCAGTTTGGAACTCTGTAGTGAGTGCTGCAACAGAGTCAGTTTGGAACTCGGTAGTGAGTGCTGCAACAGAGTCAGTTTGGAACTCGGCAGTGAGTGCTGCAACAGAGTCAGTTTGGAACTCGGCAGTGAGCGCTGCAACAGAGGCAGTTTGGAACTCGGTAGTGAGTGCTGCAACAGGGGCAGTTTGGAACTCGGTAGTGAGCGCTGCAACAGAGTCAGTTTGGAACTCGGCAGTGAGCGCTGCAACAGAGGCAGTTTGGAACTCGGCAGTGAGCGCTGCAACAGAGGCAGTTTGGAACTCTGTAGTGAGTGCTGCAACAGAGGCAGTTTGGAACTCGGTAGTGAGCGCTGCAACAGAGGCAGTTTGGAACTCGGTAGTGAGCGCTGCAACCGAGAACAGAGTGTTTTTACGCGCTACATGTTTCAGCACTCGGCAGTCCCGTTCTGTGAGCTAGTGTGGACCACCACTTCACGGCTGAGCCATTACTGCTCCTAGACTTCACAATAACAGCACTTACAGTTGAAGGTGGCAGCTCTAGCAGCGCAGTAATTTGACAAACTGACTGGTTGGAAAGGTGGTATCCTATGACGGTGCCACGTTGAAAGTCACTGAGCTCTTCAGTAAGGCCATTCTATTGCCGACATCGGTCTATGGAGATCGCATGGCTGTGTGCACTATTTTATACACGGCAGCAACAGATGTGGCCGAAATAGACGAATACACTCATTTGAAGGGGTGTGGACATGTACTCGTCTCTATATAGTGTTTTAGTCGTTGGCCTTTCTTTAGCACCCTGAAGATCCTAAGAAACCCCAGAGAGGTTTGAGTACCTGGCCTCAGAGAGTGTGTGTGAGTACCTGGACAGTAGGGTCAGATAGAGTGTGTGTGAGTACCTGGACAGTAGGGTCAGATAGAGTGTGTGAGTACCTGGACAGTAGGGTCAGATAGAGTGTGTGAGTACCTGGACAGTAGGGTCAGATAGAGTGTGTGTGAGTACCTGGACAGTAGGGTCAGATAGAGTGTGTGTGAGTACCTGGACAGTAGGGTCAGATAGAGTGTGTGTGAGTACCTGGACAGTAGGGTCAGATAGAGTGTGTGTGAGTACCTGGACAGTAGGGTCAGATAGAGTGTGTGTGAGTACCTGGACAGTAGGGTCAGATAGAGTGTGTGTGAGTACCTGGACAGTAGGGTCAGATAGAGTGTGTGTGAGTACCTGGACAGTAGGGTCAGATAGAGTGTGTGTGAGTACCTGGACAGTAGGGCCAGTAGGGTCAGACCTAGAGGGTCAGTAGAGTGTGTGTGAGTACCTGGACAGTAGGGTCAGATAGAGTGTGTGTGAGTACCTGGACAGTAGGGTCAGTACCTGGACAGTAGGGTCAGATAGAGTGTGTGTGAGTACCTGGACAGTAGGGTCAGATAGAGTGTGTGTGAGTACCTGGACAGTAGATAGAGTGTGTGTGTGAGTACCTGGACAGATAGAGTGTGTGTGAGTACCTGGACAGTAGGGTCAGATAGAGTGTGTGTGAGTACCTGGACAGTAGGGTCAGATAGAGTGTGTGAGTACCTGGACAGTAGGGTCAGATAGAGTGTGTGTGAGTACCTGGACAGTAGGGTCAGATAGAGTGTGTGTGAGTACCTGGAGGGTCAGAGTAGTGGTCAGATAGAGTGTGTGTGAGTACCTGGACAGTAGGGTCAGATAGAGTGTGTGTGAGTACCTGGACAGTAGGGTCAGATAGGTGTGTGAGTACCTGGACAGAGGGTGATGTTGTGAGTACCTGGACAGTAGGGTCAGATAGAGTGTGTGTGAGTACCTGGACAGTAGGGTCAGATAGAGTGTGTGTGAGTACCTGGACAGTAGGGTCAGATAGAGTACCTGGCCAGTAGGGTCAGATGAGTACCTGGACAGTAGGGTCAGATAGAGTGTGTGTGAGTACCTGGACAGTAGGGTCAGATAGAGTGTGTGTGAGTACCTGGACAGTAGGGTCAGATCAGTACCTGGACAGTAGGGTCAGATAGAGTGTGTGTGTGAGTACCTGGACAGTAGGGTCAGATAGAGTGTGTGTGAGTACCTGGACAGTAGGGTCAGATAGAGTGTGTGTGAGTACCTGGACAGTAGGGTCAGATAGAGTGTGTGTGAGTACCTGGACAGTAGGGTCAGATAGAGTGTGTGTGAGTACCTGGACAGTAGGGTCAGATAGAGTGTGTGTGTGAGTACCTGGACAGTAGGGTCAGATAGAGTGTGTGTGAGTACCTGGACAGTAGGGTCAGATAGAGTGTGTGTGAGTACCTGGACAGTAGGGTCAGATAGAGTGTGTGTGTGAGTACCTGGACAGTAGGGTCAGATAGAGTGTGTGTGAGTACCTGGACAGTAGGGTCAGATAGAGTGTGTGTGAGTACCTGGACAGTAGGGTCAGATAGAGTGTGTGTGTGAGTACCTGGACAGTAGGGTCAGATAGAGTGTAGGGTCAGATAGAGTGTGTGTGAGTACCTGGACAGTAGGGTCAGATAGAGTGTGTGTGAGTACCTGGACAGTAGGGTCAGATAGAGTGTGTGTGAGTACCTGGACAGTAGGGTAGGGTCAGATACCTGGACAGTAGGGTGTGTGTGAGTACCTGGACAGTAGGGTCAGATAGAGTGTGTGTGAGTACCTGGACAGTAGGGTCAGATAGAGTGTGTGTGAGTACCTGGACAGTAGGGTCAGATAGAGTGTGTGTGAGTACCTGGACAGTAGGGTCAGTACCTGGACAGTAGGGTCAGATAGAGTGTGTGTGAGTACCTGGACAGTAGGGTCAGATAGAGTGTGTGGGTACCTGGACAGTAGGGTCAGATAGAGTGTGTGTGAGTACCTGGACAGTAGGGTCAGATAGAGTGTGTGTGAGTACCTGGACAGTAGGGTCAGATAGAGTGTGTGTGAGTACCTGGACAGTAGGGTCAGATAGAGTGTGTGTGAGTACCTGGACAGTAGGGTCAGATAGTGTGTGTGAGTACCTGGACAGTAGGGTCAGATAGAGTGTGTGTGAGTACCTGGACAGTAGGGTCAGATAGAGTGTGTGTGAGTACCTGGACAGTAGGGTCAGATAGAGTGTTCTCTCTAACCATCCTGCTGTAAGGGCTCTCAGTGACATCCTGAGGCTGCTTGACCAGTTCTGATGCCTCCATGCTTTTCATGGGGATAATGTTGAAGGCATACAGGTACTGGAGAGAGAGAGAGACACAATATTAACCCCCAAGCCAGCTCAGATGTCTCCCTGCTCCTCACTATGTTGAACCCATCCTGGTACTAGAGAGAGACAATATTAACCCCTAAGCCAGCTCAGATGTCTCCCTGCTCCACACTATGTTGAACCCATCCTGGTACTAGAGAGAGAGAGAGACACAATATTAACCCCTAAGCCAGCTCAGATGTCTCCCTGCTTCTCACTATGTTGAACCCATCCTGGTACTAGAGAGAGAGACACAATATTAACCCCTAAGCCAGATCAGATGTCTCCCTGCTTCTCACTATGTTGAACCCATCCTGGTACTGGAGAGAGAGACACAATATTAACCCCAAAGCCAGCTCAGATGTCTCCCTGCTCCTCACTATGTTGAACCCATCCTGGTACTAGAGAGAGAGACACAATATTAACCCCTAAGCCAGCTCAGATGTCTCCCTGCTCCTCACTATGTTGAACCCATCCTGGTACTAGAGAGAGAGACACACAATATTAACCCCTAAGCCAGCTCAGATGCCTCCCTGCCCCTATGTTGAACCCATCCTGGTACTAGAGAGAGAGACACAATATTAACCCCTAAGCCAGCTCAGATGTCTCCCTGCTTCTCACTATGTTGAACCCATCCTGGTACTAGAGAGACAATATTAACCCCTAAGCCAGCTCAGATGTCTCCCTGCTCCACACTATGTTGAACCCATCCTGGTACTAGAGAGAGAGAGAGACACAATATTAACCCCTAAGCCAGCTCAGATGTCTCCCTGCTTCTCACTATGTTGAACCCATCCTGGTACTAGAGAGAGAGAGAGACACAATATTAACCCCTAAGCCAGCTCAGATGCCTCCCTGCCCCTATGTTGAACCCATCCTGGTACTAGAGAGAGAGACACAATATTAACCCCTAAGCCAGCTCAGATGTCTCCCTGCTTCTCACTATGTTGAACCCATCCTGGTACTAGAGAGAGAGACACAATATTAACCCCTAAGCCAGATCAGATGTCTCCCTGCTTCTCACTATGTTGAACCCATCCTGGTACTGGAGAGAGAGACACAATATTAACCCCTAAGCCAGCTCAGATGTCTCCCTGCTCCTCACTATGTTGAACCCATCCTGGTACTAGAGAGAGAGACACAATATTAACCCCTAAGCCAGCTCAGATGTCTCCCTGCTCCTCACTATGTTGAACCCATCCTGGTACTAGAGAGAGAGAGACACAATATTAACCCCTAAGCCAGCTCAGATGCCTCCCTGCCCCTATGTTGAACCCATCCTGGTACTAGAGAGAGAGACACAATATTAACCCCTAAGCCAGCTCAGATGTCTCCCTGCTTCTCACTATGTTGAACCCATCCTGGTACTAGAGAGAGAGACACAATATTAACCCCTAAGCCAGCTCAGATGTCTCCCTGCTCCTCACTATGTTGAACCCATCCTGGTACTAGAGAGACACAATATTAACCCCTAAGCCAGCTCAGATGTCTCCCTGCTCCTCACTATGTTGAACCCATCCTGGTACTAGAGAGAGAGACACAATATTAACCCCTAAGCCAGCTCAGATGCCTCCCTGCTCCTCACTATGTTGAACCCATCCTGGTACTAGAGAGAGACAATATTAACCCCTAAGCCAGCTCAGATGCCTCCCTGCTCCTCACTATGTTGAACCCATCCTGGTACTAGAGAGAGAGACACAATATTAACCCCTAAGCCAGCTCAGATGCCTCCCTGCTCCTCACTATGTTGAACCCATCCTGGTACTAGAGAGAGAGACACAATATTAACCCCTAAGCCAGCTCAGATGCCTCCCTGCTCCTCACTATGTTGAACCCATCCTGGTACTAGAGAGAGAGACAATATTAACCCCTAAGCCAGCTCAGATGCCTCCCTGCTCCTCACTATGTTGAACCCATCCTGGTACTAGTAAGAGACAATATTAACCCCTAAGCCAGCTCAGATGCCTCCCTGCTCCTCACTATGTTGAACCCATCCTGGTACTAGAGAGAGACACAATATTAACCCCTAAGCCAGCTCAGATGCCTCCCTACTCCTCACTATGTTGAACCCATCCTGGTACTAGAGAGAGACACAATATTAACCCCTAAGCCAGCTCAGATGTCTCCCTGCTCCTCACTATGTTGAACCCATCCTGGTACTAGAGAGACACAATATTAACCCCTAAGCCAGCTCAGATGTCTCCCTGCTCCTCACTATGTTGAACCCATCCTGGTACTAGAGAGAGAGACACAATATTAACCCCTAAGCCAGCTCAGATGCCTCCCTACTCCTCACTATGTTGAACCCATCCTGGTACTAGAGAGAGACAATATTAACCCCTAAGCCAGCTCAGATGCCTCCCTGCTCCTCACTATGTTGAACCCATCCTGGTACTAGAGAGAGAGACACAATATTAACCCCTAAGCCAGCTCAGATGCCTCCCTGCTCCTCACTATGTTGAACCCATCCTGGTACTAGAGAGAGAGAGACAATATTAACCCCTAAGCCAGATCAGATGCCTCCCTGCTCCTCACTATGTTGAACCCATCCTGGTACTAGTAAGAGACAATATTAACCCCTAAGCCAGCTCAGATGCCTCCCTGCTCCTCACTATGTTGAACCCATCCTGGTACTAGAGAGAGACACAATATTAACCCCTAAGCCAGCTCAGATGCCTCCCTGCTCCTCACTATGTTGAACCCATCCTGGTACTAGAGAGAGACACAATATTAACCCCTAAGCCAGCTCAGATGCCTCCCTGCTCCTCACTATGTTGAACCCATCCTGGTACTAGAGAGAGAGACACAATATTAACCCCTAAGCCAGCTCAGATGCCTCCCTGCTCCTCACTATGTTGAACCCATCCTGGTACTAGAGAGAGAGAGACAATATTAACCCCTAAGCCAGCTCAGATGCCTCCCTGCTCCTCACTATGTTGAACCCATCCTGGTACTAGTAAGAGACAATATTAACCCCTAAGCCAGCTCAGATGTCTCCCTGCTTCTCACTATGTTGAACCCATCCTGGTACTAGTAAGAGACACAATATTAACCCCTAAGCCAGCTCAGATGCCTCCCTGCTCCTCACTATGTTGAACCCATCCTGGTACTAGAGAGAGAGAGACAATATTAACCCCTAAGCCAGCTCAGATGTCTCCCTGCTCCTCACTATGTTGAACCCATCCTGGTACTAGAGAGAGAGACAATATTAACCCCTAAGCCAGCTCAGATGTCTCCCTGCTCCTCACTATGTTGAACCCATCCTGGTACTAGTAAGAGACAATATTAACCCCTAAGCCAGCTCAGATGCCTCCCTGCTCCTCACTATGTTGAACCCATCCTGGTACTAGAGAGAGACACAATATTAACCCCTAAGCCAGCTCAGATGCCTCCCTACTCCTCACTATGTTGAACCCATCCTGGTACTAGAGAGAGACACAATATTAACCCCTAAGCCAGCTCAGATGTCTCCCTGCTCCTCACTATGTTGAACCCATCCTGGTACTAGAGAGAGACACAATATTAACCCCTAAGCCAGATCTCGTACAATGCTGTGTTCTACTCCCTTCACAGAACAGCGCAAACTGGCTCTAAACAGAATAGAAAGAGGAGTGGGAGGCCCCGGTGCACAACAGAGCAAGAATATTAGAGTGTCTAGTTTGGGAAACAGACGCCTCACAAGTCCTCAACTGGCAACTTCATTAAATAGTACCCTGCAAAACACCAGTCTCAACGTCAACAGTGAAGAGGCGACACCGGGATGCTGCCTTCTGGCCAAAAAAAAAAGAAGATTAAGATGGGCAAATTAACACAGACACTGGACAGAGGAACAGAGGTGTTTTGTGGGTACTATTTAATGAAGCTGACAGTGGTCAATAACATCCTCCACTACAGAGAGGGGAGTGGTCAATAACATCCTCCACTACAGAGAGGGGAGTGGTCAATAACATCCTCCACTACAGAGAGGGGAGTGGTCAATAACATCCTCCACTACAGAGAGGGGAGTGGTCAATAACACCCTCCACTACAGAGAGGGGAGTGGTCAATAACATCCTTCCCCTACAGAGAGGGGAGTGGTCAATAACATCCTCCACTACAGAGAGGGGAGTGGTCAACAACATCCTCCACTACAGAGAGGGGAGTGGTCAATAACATCCTCCACTACAGAGAGGGGAGTGGTCAATAACATCCTCCACTACAGAGAGGGGAGTGGTCAATAACATCCTCCACTACAGAGAGGGGAGTGGTCAATAACATCCTCCACTACAGAGAGGGGAGTGGTCAATAACATCCTCCACTACAGAGAGGGGAGTGGTCAATAACATCCTCCACTACAGAGAGGGGAGTGGTCAATAACATCCTCCAATACAGAGAGGGGAGTGGTCAACAACATCCTCCACTACAGAGAGGGGAGTGGTCAATAACATCCTCCACTACAGAGAGGGGAGTGGTCAATAACATCCTCCACTACAGAGAGGGGAGTGGTCAATAACATCCTCCACTACAGAGAGGGGAGTGGTCAACAACATCCTCCACTACAGAGAGGGGAGTGGTCAATAACATCCTCCAATACAGAGAGGGAGTGGTCAATAACATCCTCCACTACAGAGGGGAGTGGTCAATAACATCCTCCACTACAGAGAGGGAGTGGTCAATAACATCCTCCACTACAGAGAGGGGAGTGGTCAATAACATCCTCCACTACAGAGAGGGGAGTGGTCAATAACATCCTCCACTACAGAGAGGGGAGTGGTCAATAACATCCTCCACTACAGAGAGGGGAGTGGTCAATAACATCCTCCACTACAGAGAGGGGAGTGGTCAATAACATCCTCCACTACAGAGAGGGGAGTGGTCAATAACATCCTCCACTACAGAGAGGGGAGTGGTCAATAACATCCTCCACTACAGAGAGGGGAGTGGTCAACAACATCCTCCACTACAGAGAGGGGAGTGGTCAATAACATCCTCCACTACAGAGAGGGGAGTGGTCAATAACATCCTCCACTACAGAGAGGGGAGTGGTCAATAACATCCTCCACTACAGAGAGGGGAGTGGTCAATAACATCCTCCACTACAGAGAGGGGAGTGGTCAATAACATCCTCCACTACAGAGAGGGAGTGGTCAATAACATCCTCCACTACAGAGAGGGGAGTGGTCAATAACATCCTCCACTACAGAGAGGGGAGTGGTCAATAACATCCTCCACTACAGAGAGGGGAGTGGTCAATAACATCCTCCACTACAGAGAGGGGAGTGGTCAATAACATCCTCCACTACAGAGAGGGGAGTGGTCAATAACATCCTCCACTACAGAGAGGGAGTGGTCAATAACATCCTCCACTACAGAGAGGGAGTGGTCAATAACATCCTCCACTACAGAGAGGGGAGTGGTCAATAACATCCTCCACTACAGAGAGGGGAGTGGTCAATAACATCCTCCACTACAGAGGGGAGTGGTCAATAACATCCTCCACTACAGAGGGGAGTGGTCAATAACATCCTCCACTACAGAGAGGGGAGTGGTCAATAACATCCTCCACTACAGAGAGGGGAGTGGTCAATAACATCCTCCACTACAGAGAGGGAGTGGTCAATAACATCCTCCACTACAGAGAGGGGAGTGGTCAATAACATCCTCCACTACAGAGAGGGGAGTGGTCAATAACATCCTCCACTACAGAGAGGGGAGTGGTCAATAACATCCTCCACTACAGAGAGGGGAGTGGTCAATAACATCCTCCACTACAGAGGGGAGTGGTCAATAACATCCTCCACTACAGAGAGGGGAGTGGTCAATAACATCCTCCACTACAGAGAGGGGAGTGGTCAATAACATCCTCCACTACAGAGAGGGAGTGGTCAATAACATCCTCCACTACAGAGAGGGGAGTGGTCAATAACATCCTCCACTACAGAGAGGGGAGTGGTCAATAACATCCTCCACTACAGAGAGGGGAGTGGTCAATAACATCCTCCACTACAGAGAGGGAGTGGTCAATAACATCCTCCACTACAGAGAGGGGAGTGGTCAATAACATCCTCCACTACAGAGAGGGAGTGGTCAATAACATCCTCCACTACAGAGAGGGGAGTGGTCAATAACATCCTCCACTACAGAGAGGGGAGTGGTCAATAACATCCTCCACTACAGAGAGGGAGTGGTCAATAACATCCTCCACTACAGAGAGGGGAGTGGTCAATAACATCCTCCACTACAGAGAGGGGAGTGGTCAATAACATCCTCCACTACAGAGAGGGGAGTGGTCAATAACATCCTCCACTACAGAGAGGGGAGTGGTCAATAACATCCTCCACTACAGAGAGGGGAGTGGTCAATAACATCCTCCACTACAGAGAGGGGAGTGGTCAATAACATCCTCCACTACAGAGAGGGGAGTGGTCAATAACATCCTCCACTACAGAGAGGGAGTGGTCAATAACATCCTCCACTACAGAGAGGGAGTGGTCAATAACATCCTCCACTACAGAGAGGGGAGTGGTCAATAACATCCTCCACTACAGAGAGGGAGTGGTCAATAACATCCTCCACTACAGAGAGGGGAGTGGTCAATAACATCCTCCACTACAGAGGGGAGTGGTCAATAACATCCTCCACTACAGAGAGGGGAGTGGTCAATAACATCCTCCACTACAGAGAGGGGAGTGGTCAATAACATCCTCCACTACAGAGAGGGGAGTGGTCAATAACATCCTCCACTACAGAGGGGAGTGGTCAATAACATCCTCCACTACAGAGAGGGGAGTGGTCAATAACATCCTCCACTACAGAGAGGGGAGTGGTCAATAACATCCTCCACTACAGAGAGGGGAGTGGTCAATAACATCCTCCACTACAGAGAGGGGAGTGGTCAATAACATCCTCCACTACAGAGAGGGGAGTGGTCAATAACATCCTCCACTACAGAGAGGGGAGTGGTCAATAACATCCTCCACTACAGAGAGGGAGTGGTCAATAACATCCTCCACTACAGAGAGGGGAGTGGTCAATAACATCCTCCACTACAGAGAGGGGAGTGGTCAATAACATCCTCCACTACAGAGAGGGGAGTGGTCAATAACATCCTCCACTACAGAGAGGGGAGTGGTCAATAACATCCTCCACTACAGAGAGGGGAGTGGTCAATAACATCCTCCACTACAGAGAGGGGAGTGGTCAATAACATCCTCCACTACAGAGAGGGGAGTGGTCAATAACATCCTCCACTACAGAGAGGGGAGTGGTCAATAACATCCTCCACTACAGAGAGGGGAGTGGTCAATAACATCCTCCACTACAGAGAGGGGAGTGGTCAATAACATCCTCCACTACAGAGAGGGAGTGGTCAATAACATCCTCCACTACAGAGAGGGGAGTGGTCAATAACATCCTCCACTACAGAGAGGGGAGTGGTCAATAACATCCTCCACTACAGAGAGGGGAGTGGTCAATAACATCCTCCACTACAGAGAGGGAGTGGTCAATAACATCCTCCACTACAGAGAGGGGAGTGGTCAATAACATCCTCCACTACAGAGAGGGGAGTGGTCAATAACATCCTCCACTACAGAGAGTGGTCAATAACATCCTCCACTACAGAGAGGGGAGTGGTCAATAACATCCTCCACTACAGAGAGGGGAGTGGTCAATAACATCCTCCACTACAGAGAGGGGAGTGGTCAATAACATCCTCCACTACAGAGAGGGGAGTGGTCAATAACATCCTCCACTACAGAGAGGGGAGTGGTCAATAACATCCTCCCTACAGAGAGGGGAGTGGTCCACTACAGAGAGGGGAGTGGTCAATAACATCCTCCACTACAGAGAGGGGAGTGGTCAATAACATCCTCCACTACAGAGAGGGGAGTGGTCAATAACATCCTCCACTACAGAGAGGGGAGTGGTCAATAACATCCTCCACTACAGAGAGGGGAGTGGTCAATAACATCCTCCACTACAGAGAGGGGAGTGGTCAATAACATCCTCCACTACAGAGAGGGGAGTGGTCAATAACATCCTCCACTACAGAGAGGGGAGTGGTCAATAACATCCTCCACTACAGAGAGGGGAGTGGTCAATAACATCCTCCACTACAGAGAGGGGAGTGGTCAATAACATCCTCCACTACAGAGAGGGAGTGGTCAATAACATCCTCCACTACAGAGAGGGAGTGGTCAATAACATCCTCCACTACAGAGGGGAGTGGTCAATCCTCCACTACAGAGGGGAGTGGTCAATAACATCCTCCACTACAGAGTCAATAACATCCTCCACTACAGGGGAGTGGTCAATAACATCCTCCACTACAGAGGGGAGTGGTCAATAACATCCTCCACTACAGAGAGGGGAGTGGTCAATAACATCCTCCACTACAGAGAGGGGAGTGGTCAATAACATCCTCCACTACAGAGAGGGGAGTGGTCAATAACATCCTCCACTACAGAGAGGGGAGTGGTCAATAACATCCTCCACTACAGAGAGGGGAGTGGTCAATAACATCCTCCACTACAGAGAGGGGAGTGGTCAATAACATCCTCCACTACAGAGAGGGAGTGGTCAATAACATCCTCCACTACAGAGAGGGGAGTGGTCAATAACATCCTCCACTACAGAGAGGGAGTGGTCAATAACATCCTCCACTACAGAGAGGGGAGTGGTCAATAACATCCTCCACTACAGAGAGGGAGTGGTCAATAACATCCTCCACTACAGAGAGGGGAGTGGTCAATAACATCCTCCACTACAGAGAGGGGAGTGGTCAATAACATCCTCCACTACAGAGAGGGGAGTGGTCAATAACATCCTCCACTACAGAGGGGAGTGGTCAATAACATCCTCCACTACAGAGAGGGGAGTGGTCAATAACATCCTCCACTACAGAGAGGGGAGTGGTCAATAACATCCTCCACTACAGAGAGGGGAGTGGTCAATAACATCCTCCACTACAGAGAGGGGAGTGGTCAATAACATCCTCCACTACAGAGAGGGGAGTGGTCAATAACATCCTCCACTACAGAGAGGGAGTGGTCAATAACATCCTCCACTACAGAGAGGGGAGTGGTCAATAACATCCTCCACTACAGAGAGGGGAGTGGTCAATAACATCCTCCACTACAGAGAGGGGAGTGGTCAATAACATCCTCCACTACAGAGAGGGGAGTGGTCAATAACATCCTCCACTACAGAGAGGGGAGTGGTCAATAACATCCTCCACTACAGAGAGGGGAGTGGTCAATAACATCCTCCACTACAGAGAGGGGAGTGGTCAATAACATCCTCCACTACAGAGAGGGGAGTGGTCAATAACATCCTCCACTACAGAGAGGGGAGTGGTCAATAACATCCTCCACTACAGAGAGGGAGTGGTCAATAACATCCTCCACTACAGAGAGGGAGTGGTCAATAACATCCTCCACTACAGAGAGGGGAGTGGTCAATAACATCCTCCACTACAGAGAGGGGAGTGGTCAATAACATCCTCCACTACAGAGAGGGAGTGGTCAATAACATCCTCCACTACAGAGAGGGGAGTGGTCAATAACATCCTCCACTACAGAGAGGGGAGTGGTCAATAACATCCTCCACTACAGAGAGGGGAGTGGTCAATAACATCCTCCACTACAGAGAGGGGAGTGGTCAATAACATCCTCCACTACAGAGAGGGAGTGGTCAATAACATCCTCCACTACAGAGAGGGGAGTGGTCAATAACATCCTCCACTACAGAGAGGGGAGTGGTCAATAACATCCTCCACTACAGAGAGGGGAGTGGTCAATAACATCCTCCACTACAGAGAGGGGAGTGGTCAATAACATCCTCCACTACAGAGAGGGAGTGGTCAATAACATCCTCCACTACAGAGAGGGGAGTGGTCAATAACATCCTCCACTACAGAGAGGGAGTGGTCAATAACATCCTCCACTACAGAGAGGGAGTGGTCAATAACATCCTCCACTACAGAGAGGGGAGTGGTCAATAACATCCTCCACTACAGAGAGGGGAGTGGTCAATAACATCCTCCACTACAGAGGGGAGTGGTCAATAACATCCTCCACTACAGAGAGTGGTCAATAACATCCTCCACTACAGGAGTGGTCAATAACATCCTCCACTACAGGGAGTGGTCAATAACATCCTCCACTACAGAGAGGGAGTGGTCAATAACATCCTCCACTACAGAGAGGGGAGTGGTCAATAACATCCTCCACTACAGAGAGGGGAGTGGTCAATAACATCCTCCACTACAGAGAGGGGAGTGGTCAATAACATCCTCCACTACAGAGAGGGAGTGGTCAATAACATCCTCCACTACAGAGGGAGTGGTCAATAACATCCTCCACTACAGAGAGGGGAGTGGTCAATAACATCCTCCACTACAGAGAGGGGAGTGGTCAATAACATCCTCCCTACAGAGAGGGGAGTGGTCAATAACATCCTCCACTACAGAGAGGGGGAGTGGTCAATAACATCCTCCACTACAGAGAGGGGAGTGGTCAATAACATCCTCCACTACAGAGAGGGGAGTGGTCAATAACATCCTCCACTACAGAGGGAGTGGTCAATAACATCCTCCACTACAGAGAGGGGAGTGGTCAATAACATCCTCCACTACAGAGAGGGGAGTGGTCAATAACATCCTCCACTACAGAGAGGGGAGTGGTCAATAACATCCTCCACTACAGAGAGGGAGTGGTCAATAACATCCTCCACTACAGAGAGGGGAGTGGTCAATAACATCCTCCACTACAGAGAGGGGAGTGGTCAATAACATCCTCCACTACAGAGAGGGGAGTGGTCAATAACATCCTCCACTACAGAGAGGGGAGTGGTCAATAACATCCTCCACTACAGAGAGGGGAGTGGTCAATAACATCCTCCACTACAGAGAGGGAGTGGTCAATAACATCCTCCACTACAGAGAGGGGAGTGGTCAATAACATCCTCCACTACAGAGAGAGAGGGGAGTGGTCAATAACATCCTCCACTACAGAGAGGGGAGTGGTCAATAACATCCTCCACTACAGAGAGGGGAGTGGTCAATAACATCCTCCACTACAGAGAGGGGAGTGGTCAATAACATCCTCCACTACAGAGAGTGGGGAGGGTGGTCAATAACATCCTCCACTACAGAGAGGGAGTGGTCAATAACATCCTCCACTACAGAGAGGGGAGTGGTCAATAACATCCTCCACTACAGAGAGGGGAGTGGTCAATAACATCCTCCACTACAGAGAGTGGTCAATAACATCCTCCAATACAGAGAGGGGAGTGGTCAATAACATCCTCCAATACAGAGAGGGGAGTGGTCAATAACATCCTCCACTACAGAGAGGGGAGTGGTCAATAACATCCTCCAATACAGAGAGGGGATCCATCCTCCACTACAGAGAGGGGAGTGGTCAATAACATCCTCCAATACAGAGAGGGAGTGGTCAATAACATCCTCCACTACAGAGAGGGAGTGGTCAATAACATCCTCCACTACAGAGAGGGGAGTGGTCAATAACATCCTCCCCTACAGAGAGGGGAGTGGTCAATAACATCCTCCACTACAGAGAGGGGAGTGGTCAATAACATCCTCCACTACAGAGAGGGGAGTGGTCAATAACATCCTCCCCTACAGAGAGGGGAGTGGTCAATAACATCCTCCACTACAGAGAGGGGAGTGGTCAATAACATCCTCCACTACAGAGAGGGGAGTGGTCAATAACATCCTCCACTACAGAGAGGGGAGTGGTCAATAACATCCTCCACTACAGAGAGGGGAGTGGTCAATAACATCCTCCACTACAGAGAGGGGAGTGGTCAATAACATCCTCCACTACAGAGAGGGGAGTGGTCAATAACATCCTCCACTACAGAGAGGGGAGTGGTCAATAACATCCTCCACTACAGAGAGGGGAGTGGTCAATAACATCCTCCACTACAGAGAGGGGAGTGGTCAATAACATCCTCCACTACAGAGAGGGGAGTGGTCAACAACATCCTCCACTACAGAGAGGGGAGTGGTCAACAACATCCTCCAATACAGAGAGGGAGTGGTCAATAACATCCTCCACTACAGAGAGGGGAGTGGTCAATAACATCCTCCAATACAGAGAGGGGAGTGGTCAATAACATCCTCCACTACAGAGAGGGGAGTGGTCAATAACATCCTCCACTACAGAGAGGGGAGTGGTCAATAACATCCTCCACTACAGAGAGGGGAGTGGTCAATAACATCCTCCAATACAGAGAGGGAGTGGTCAATAACATCCTCCAATACAGAGAGGGGAGTGGTCAATAACATCCTCCAATACAGAGAGGGGAGTGGTCAATAACATCCTCCAATACAGAGAGGGAGTGGTCAATAACATCCTCCACTACAGAGAGGGGAGTGGTCAATAACATCCTCCAATACAGAGAGGGGAGTGGTCAATAACATCCTCCACTACAGAGAGGGAGTGGTCAATAACATCCTCCACTACAGAGAGGGGAGTGGTCAATAACATCCTCCACTACAGAGAGGGGAGTGGTCAATAACATCCTCCACTACAGAGAGGGAGTGGTCAATAACATCCTCCACTACAGAGAGGGGAGTGGTCAATAACATCCTCCACTACAGAGAGGGGAGTGGTCAATAACATCCTCCACTACAGAGAGGGAGTGGTCAATAACATCCTCCACTACAGAGAGGGGAGTGGTCAATAACATCCTCCACTACAGAGAGGGGAGTGGTCAATAACATCCTCCACTACAGAGAGGGGAGTGGTCAATAACATCCTCCACTACAGAGAGGGGAGTGGTCAATAACATCCTCCACTACAGAGAGGGGAGTGGTCAATAACATCCTCCACTACAGAGAGGGGAGTGGTCAATAACATCCTCCACTACAGAGAGGGAGTGGTCAATAACATCCTCAACATCCTCCCCTACAGAGAGGGGAGTGGTCAATAACATCCTCCACTACAGAGAGGGGAGTGGTCAACAACATCCTCCACTACAGAGAGGGGAGTGGTCAATAACATCCTCCACTACAGAGAGGGGAGTGGTCAATAACATCCTCCACTACAGAGAGGGGAGTGGTCAATAACATCCTCCAATACAGAGAGGGGAGTGGTCAATAACATCCTCCAATACAGAGAGGGGAGTGGTCAATAACATCCTCCAATACAGAGAGGGGAGTGGTCAATAACATCCTCCAATACAGTGAGACCTCACCTTTCTCTTCTCTGGGTTGTTGACGGTTGCCAGGGCGATAAATCTGCTGACATGCTGAGTATTCTCCTGAAGAACAACATGATTCCTACACAAAAGCACACAAAAGCACACAAAAGCACACAAAAGCACACACACACACACACACAAAAGCACACACACACACACACACACACACACACACACACACACACACACACACACACACACACACACACACACACACACACACACACACACACACACACACACACACACACACACACGTTAACGCCCTCTACCGCAGCAAAGTGGTAGTATGGTAGTTTATATACAGTGTGAATTACCCTGTAGGGTTGTGTTGTGTGTGTGATAGTGTGTGTACCTGTAAGGTAGTCTCTCATAGTGAACTCCTTCTACCGCAGCAAAGTGGTAGCGAGGCTTCAGCTTGTAAGCCAGGTGGGAGATGGAGGTCGTTCCACAGAACTTAGTGTTGACTTCCTGAAACAAAAAAAGTTTAAAATAAACAACACTGTTTAGCATCTGAGGCTGCTAGCTATTGGGTAGCAGGGCTAGTTAGAGGGTAGCGGGGCTAGTTAGAGGGTAGCGGGGCTAGTTAGAGGGTAGCGGGGCTAGTTAGAGGGTACCGGGGCTAGTTAGAGGGTACCGGGGCTAGTTAGAGGGTAGCGGGGCTAGTTAGAGGGTAACGGGGCTAGTTAGAGGGTAACGGGGCTAGTTAGAGGGTAGCGGGGCTAGTTAGAGGGTAACGGGGCTAGTTAGAGGGTCACGGGGCTAGTTAGAGGGTAGCGGGGCTAGTTAGAGGGTAGCGGGGCTAGTTAGAGGGTAGCGGGGCTAGTTAGAGGGTAGCGGGGCTAGTTAGAGGGTAGCGGGGCTAGTTAGAGGGTAGCGGGGCTAGTTAGAGGGTAGCGGGGCTAGTTAGAGGGTAGCGGGGCTAGTTAGAGGGTAGCGGGGCTAGTTAGAGGGTAGCGGGGCTAGTTAGAGGGTAGTGGGGCTAGTTAGAGGGTAGTGGGGCTAGTTAGAGGGTTATTAGAGGGTAGCGGGGCTAGTTAGAGGGTAGCGGGGCTAGTTAGAGGGTAGCGGGGCTAGTTAGAGGGTAGCAGGGCTAGTTAGAGGGTAGCAGGGCTAGTTAGAGGGTACCGGGGCTAGTTAGAGGGTACCGGGGCTAGTTCGAGGGTACCGGGGCTAGTTCGAGGGTACCGGGGCTAGTTCGAGGGTAGCGGGGCTAGTTCGAGGGTAGCGGGGCTAGTTAGAGGGTAGTGGGGCTAGTTAGAGGGTAGTGGGGCTAGTTAGAGGGTTATTAGAGGGTAGCGGGGCTAGTTAGAGGGTAGCGGGGCTAGTTAGAGGGTAGCGGGGCTAGTTAGAGGGTAGAGGGGCTAGTTAGAGGGTAGCGGGGCTAGTTAGAGGGTAGCGGGGCTAGTTAGAGGGTAGCGGGGCTAGTTAGAGGGTAGCGGGGCTAGTTAGAGGGTAGCGGGGCTAGTTAGAGGGTAGCGGGGCTAGTTAGAGGGTAACGGGGCTAGTTAGAGGGTAACGGGGCTAGTTAGAGGGTAGCGGGGCTAGTTAGAGGGTAACGGGGCTAGTTAGAGGGTAGCGGGGCTAGTTAGAGGGTAGCGGGGCTAGTTAGAGGGTAGCGGGGCTAGTTAGAGGGTAGCGGGGCTAGTTAGAGGGTAGCGGGGCTAGTTAGAGGGTAACGGGGCTAGTTAGAGGGTAGCGGGGCTAGTTAGAGGGTAGCGGGGCTAGTTAGAGGGTAGCGGGGCTAGTTAGAGGGTAGCGGGGCTAGTTAGAGGGTAGCGGGGCTAGTTAGAGGGTAGTGGGGCTAGTTAGAGGGTTATTAGAGGGTAGCGGGGCTAGTTAGAGGGTAGCAGGGCTAGTTAGAGGGTAGCGGGTCTAGTTAGAGGGTAGCAGGGCTAGTTAGAGGGTACCGGGGCTAGTTAGAGGGTACCGGGGCTAGTTAGAGGGTACCGGGGCTAGTTCGAGGGTACCGGGGCTAGTTCGAGGGTAGCGGGGCTAGTTCGAGGGTAGCGGGGCTAGTTCGAGGGTAGCGGGGCTAGTTAGAGGGTAGCGGGGCTAGTTAGAGGGTAGCGGGGCTAGTTAGAGGGTAGCAGGGCTAGTTAGAGGGTAGCAGGGCTAGTTAGAGGGTAGCGGGGCTAGTTAGAGGGTAGTGGGGCTAGTTAGAGGGTAGTGGGGCTAGTTAGAGGGTTATTAGAGGGTAGCGGGGCTAGTTAGAGGGTAGCAGGGCTAGTTAGAGGGTAGCAGGGCTAGTTAGAGGGTACCGGGGCTAGTTAGAGGGTAGCGGGGCTAGTTAGAGGGTAGCGGGGCTAGTTAGAGGGTAGCGGGGCTAGTTAGAGGGTAGCGGGGCTAGTTCGAGGGTAGCGGGGCTAGTTAGAGGGTAGTGGGGCTAGTTAGAGGGTAGCGGGGCTAGTTAGAGGGTAGCGGGGCTAGTTAGAGGGTAGCAGGGCTAGTTAGAGGGTAGCGGGGCTAGTTAGAGGGTAGCGGGGCTAGTTAGAGGGTAGCGGGGCTAGTTAGAGGGTAGCGGGGCTAGTTAGAGGGTAGCGGGGCTAGTTAGAGGGTAGCGGGCCTAGTTAGAGGGTAGTGGGTCTAGTTAGAGGGTAGTGGGGCTAGTTAGAGGGTAGCGGGGCTAGTTAGAGGGTAGTGGGGCTAGTTAGAGGGTAGTGGGGCTAGTTAGAGGGTAGCGGGGCTAGTTAGAGGGTAGTGGGGCTAGTTAGAGGGTAGCGGGACTAGTTAGAGGGTTGGTAGAGGGTAGCGGGGCTAGTTAGAGGGTAGCGGGGCTAGTTAAAGGGTTGTTCGAGGGTAGCGGGGCTAGTTAGAGGGTAGCGGGGCTAGTTATAGGGTTGTTAGAGGGTAGCGGGACTAGTTAGAGGGTTGTTAGAGGGTAGCGGGACTAGTTAAAGGGTTGTTCGAGGGTAGCGGGGCTAGTTAAAGGGTTGTTAGAGGGTAGCAGGACTAGTTAGAGGGTTGTTAGAGGGTAGCGGGGCTAGTTAGAGGGTAGTGGGGCTAGTTAAAGGGTTGTTCGAGGGTAGCGGGGCTAGTTAAAGGGTTGTTAGAGGGTAGCGGGACTAGTTAGAGGGTTGTTAGAGGGTAGCGGGACTAGTTAGAGGGTTGTTAGAGGGTAGCGGGGCTAGTTAAAGGGTTGTTAGAGGGTAGCGGGGCTAGTTAAAGGGTTGTTCGAGGGTAGCGGGGCTAGTTAGAGGGTTGTTAGAGGGTAGCGGGGCTAGTTAGAGGGTTATTAGAGGGTAGCGGGGCTAGTTAGAGGGTTATTAGGGTAGCGGGGCTAGTTAGAGGGTAGCGGGGCTAGTTAGAGGGTTGTTCGAGGGTAGCGGGACTAGTTAGAGGGTTGTTAGAGGGTAGCGGGACTAGTTAGAGGGTTGTTAGAGGGTAGCGGGACTAGTTAGAGGGTTGTTAGAGGGTAGCGGGGCTAGTTAGAGGGTTGTTCGAGGGTAGCGGGACTAGTTAGAGGGTTGTTAGAGGGTAGCGGTGCTAGTTAGAGGGTAGTGGGGCTAGTTAAAGGGTTGTTCGAGGGTAGCAGGACTAGTTAGAGGGTTGTTAGAGGGTAGCGGGACTAGTTAGAGGGTTGTTAGAGGGTAGCGGGGCTAGTTAGAGGGTAGTGGGGCTAGTTAAAGGGTTGTTCGAGGGTAGCGGGGCTAGTTAAAGGGTTGTTAGAGGGTAGCGGGACTAGTTAGAGGGTTGTTAGAGGGTAGCGGGACTAGTTAGAGGGTTGTTAGAGGGTAGCGGGGCTAGTTAGAGGGTAGCGGGGCTAGTTAGAGGGTTGTTCGAGGGTAGCGGGACTAGTTAGAGGGTTGTTAGAGGGTAGCGGGACTAGTTAGAGGGTTGTTAGAGGGTAGCAGGGCTAGTTAGAGGGTAGTTAGAGGGTAGCGGGACTAGTTAGAGGGTTGTTCGAGGGTAGCGGGGCTAGTTAGAGGGTTGTTAGAGGGTAGCGGGGCTAGTTAGAGGGTTGTTCGAGGGTAGCGGGACTAGTTAGAGGGTTGTTCGAGGGTAGCGGGGCTAGTTAAAGGGTAGTTAAGAGGGTAGTGGGGCTAGTTAGAGGGTTGTTAGAGGGTAGCGGGGGTTGTTAGAGGGTAGCGGGGCTAGTTAAAGGGTTGTTAGAGGGTAGCGGGACTAGTTAGAGGGTTGTTAGAGGGTAGCGGGACTAGTTAGAGGGTTGTTAGAGGGTAGCGGGGCTAGTTAAAGGGTTGTTAGAGGGTAGCGGGGCTAGTTAAAGGGTTGTTCGAGGGTAGCGGGGCTAGTTAGAGGGTTGTTAGAGGGTAGCGGGGCTAGTTAGAGGGTTATTAGAGGGTAGCGGGGCTAGTTAGAGGGTTATTAGAGGGTAGCGGGTCTAGTTAGAGGGTAGCGGGGCTAGTTAGAGGGTTGTTCGAGGGTAGCGGGACTAGTTAGAGGGTTGTTAGAGGGTAGCGGGACTAGTTAGAGGGTTGTTAGAGGGTAGCGGGGCTAGTTAGAGGGTTGTTCGAGGGTAGCGGGACTAGTTAGAGGGTTGTTAGAGGGTAGCGGTGCTAGTTAGAGGGTAGTGGGGCTAGTTAAAGGGTTGTTCGAGGGTAGCGGGGCTAGTTAAAGGGTTGTTAGAGGGTAGCAGGACTAGTTAGAGGGTTGTTAGAGGGTAGCGGGACTAGTTAGAGGGTTGTTAGAGGGTAGCGGGGCTAGTTAGAGGGTAGTGGGGCTAGTTAAAGGGTTGTTCGAGGGTAGCGGGGCTAGTTAAAGGGTTGTTCGAGGGTAGCGGGACTAGTTAGAGGGTTGTTAGAGGGTAGCGGGACTAGTTAGAGGGTTGTTAGAGGGTAGCGGGGCTAGTTAGAGGGTTATTAGAGGGTAGCGGGGCTAGTTAGAGGGTAGCGGGGCTAGTTAGAGGGTTGTTCGAGGGTAGCGGGACTAGTTAGAGGGTTGTTAGAGGGTAGCGGGACTAGTTAGAGGGTTGTTAGAGGGTAGCAGGGCTAGTTAGAGGGTAGTTAGAGGGTAGCGGGACTAGTTAGAGGGTTGTTAGAGGGTAGCGGGGCTAGTTAGAGGGTTGTTAGAGGGTAGCGGGGCTAGTTAGAGGGTTGTTCGAGGGTAGCGGGGCTAGTTAAAGGGTAGTTAAGAGGGTAGTGGGGCTAGTTAGAGGGTTGTTAGAGGGTAGCGGGGGTTGTTAGAGGGTAGTGGGCTAGTTAGAGGGTTGTTAGAGGGTAGCGGGGCTAGTTAAAGGGTTGTTCGAGGGTAGCGGGGCTAGTTAAGGGTTGTTAGAGGGTAGCGGGACTAGTTAGAGGGTTGTTAGAGGGTAGCGGGACTAGTTAGAGGGTTGTTAGAGGGTAGCGGGGCTAGTTAGAGGGTTGTTAGAGGGTAGCGGGACTAGTTAGAGGGTTGTTAGAGGGTAGCGGGACTAGTTAGAGGGTTGTTAGAGGGTAGCGGGACTAGTTAGAGGGTTGTTAGAGGGTAGCGGGGCTAGTTAGAGGGTTATTAGAGGGTAGCGGGGCTAGTTAGAGGGTTATTAGAGGGTAGCGGTGCTAGTTAGAGGGTAGTGGGGCTAGTTAAAGGGTTGTTCGAGGGTAGCGGGGCTAGTTAAAGGGTTGTTAGAGGGTAGCAGGACTAGTTAGAGGGTTGTTAGAGGGTAGCGGGACTAGTTAGAGGGTTGTTAGAGGGTAGCGGGGCTAGTTAGAGGGTAGTGGGGCTAGTTAAAGGGTTGTTCGAGGGTAGCGGGGCTAGTTAAAGGGTTGTTAGAGGGTAGCGGGACTAGTTAGAGGGTTGTTAGAGGGTAGCGGGACTAGTTAGAGGGTTGTTAGAGGGTAGCGGGGCTAGTTAGAGGGTTGTTCGAGGGTAGCGGGGCTAGTTAAAGGGTTGTTAGAGGGTAGCAGGACTAGTTAGAGGGTTGTTAGAGGGTAGCGGGACTAGTTAGAGGGTTGTTAGAGGGTAGCGGGACTAGTTAGAGGGTTGTTAGAGGGTAGCGGGGCTAGTTAGAGGGTTATTAGAGGGTAGCGGGGCTAGTTAGAGGGTAGCGGGGCTAGTTAGAGGGTTGTTCGAGGGTAGCGGGACTAGTTAGAGGGTTGTTAGACGGTAGCGGGACTAGTTAGAGGGTTGTTAGAGGGTAGCGGGGCTAGTTAGAGGGTTGTTCGAGGGTAGCGGGGCTAGTTAGAGGGTTGTTCGAGGGTAGCGGGACTAGTTAGAGGGTTGTTCGAGGGTAGCGGGGCTAGTTAAAGGGTAGTTAAGAGGGTAGTGGGGCTAGTTAGAGGGTTGTTAGAGGGTAGCGGGGGTTGTTAGAGGGTAGTGGGCTAGTTAGAGGGTAGTCAGAGGGTTGTTAGAGGGTAGTGGGGCTAGTTAGAGGGGTAGTGAGGTTAGATGGGGACGGGGGGTAGTGCGGTTAGACGGAGGGGGTGGTAGTGAGGTTAGACGGGGGGGGTAGTCAGAGTATTGGGTAGCGGGGCAAGTTAGAGGGTAGCGGGGCTAGTTAAAGGGTTGTTAGAGGGTAGTCAGAGGGTTGTTAGAGGGTAGTGGGGCTAGTTAGAGGGGTAGTGAGGTTAGACGGAGGGGGGGGTAGTGAGGTTAGACGGAGGACGGGTAGTCGGGTGCTGATGAGGGTAGTCGGGTGCTGATGAGGGTAGTCGGGTGCTGATGAGGGTAGTCGGGTGCTGATGAGGGTTGGAGTGTTGGAGTGTCTTACGGGGCTGTTGGCGTACTGCCAGACTCCGCGGGGCCACTGTGATGTCAGCAGGATGTCCACTCCTCTGAACTGGTTGTTGCTAATCAGTGGCTCCACCAGCTGAGTGAGGTCTTTAGGAGAGAAGCAGTGAGCTGGAGTCGGATCCTGCTGCCCCTCACGACCACTCACATATGCTATCTGCAGGCCTGACGCCCCAGTGAAAACACCACGACGACCTGGCACACATAGTGAGAGAGAGAGTGAGAGTGAGAGTGTGAGTGTGTGTGTGTGTGTGTGTGTGTGTGTGTGTGTAAGTGAGAAATTGAGAGAGATATATGTTGTGGTCAAGCCTGTGAAACAGCAGTGAAAATACAGAGCAGTATTACCCAGGTAGGGTCAGAGGTCAGAGTCTACTCTTACCCAGGTAGGGTCAGAGGTCAGAGTCTACTCTTACCCAGGTTGGGTCAGAGGTCAGAGTCTACTCTTACCCAGGTATGGTCAGAGGTCAGAGTCTACTCTTACCCAGGTAGTGTCAGAGGTCAGAGTCTACTCTTACCCAGGTAGGTGATGTCAGTCTACTCAGGGTCAGGGGTCAGAGTCTACTCTTACCCAGGTAGGGTCAGAGGTCAGAGTCTACTCTTACCCAGGTTGGATCAGAGGTCAGAGTCTACTCTTACCCAGGTAGGTGATGTCAGTCTACTCAGGGTCAGGGGTCAGAGGTCAGAGTCTACTCTTACCCAGGTAGGGTCAGAGGTCAGAGTCTACTCTTACCCAGGTTGGATCAGAGGTCAGAGTCTACTCTTACCCAGGTAGGTGATGTCAGTCTACTCAGGGTCAGAGGTCAGAGTCTACTCTTACCCAGGTAGGTGATGTCAGTCTACTCAGGGTCAGGGTTAGAGGTCAGAGTCTACTCTTACCCAGGTTGGTGATGTCAGTCTACTCAGGGTCAGGGGTCAGAGTCTACTCTTACCCAGGTAGGTGATGTCAGTCTACTCAGGGTCAGAGGTCAGAGTCTACTCTTACCCAGGTAGGTGATGTCAGTCTACTCAGGGTTAGAGGTCAGAGTCTACTCTTACCCAGGTATGTGATGTCAGTCTACTCAGGGTTAGGGGTCAGAGTCTACTCTTACCCAGGTAGGTGATGTCAGTCTACTCAGGGTTAGAGGTCAGAGTCTACTCTTACCCAGGTTGGTGATGTCAGTCTACTCAGGGTCAGAGGTCAGAGTCTACTCTTACCCAGGTATGTGATGTCAGTCTACTCAGGGTTAGGGGTCAGAGTCTACTCTTACCCAGGTATGTGATGTCAGTCTACTCAGGGTTAGGGGTCAGAGTCTACTCTTACCCAGGTAGGTGATGTCAGTCTACTCAGGGTCAGAGGTCAGAGTCTACTATTACCCAGGTAGGTGATGTCAGTCTACTCAGGGTCAGAGGTCAGAGTCTACTCTTACCCAGGTTGGTGATGTCAGTCTACTCAGGGTTAGAGGTCAGAGTCTACTCTTACCCAGGTAGGTGATGTCAGTCTACTCAGGGTTAGGGGTCAGAGTCTACTCTTACCCAGGTATGTGATGTCAGTCTACTCAGGGTCAGAGGTCAGAGTCTACTATTACCCAGGTAGGTGATGTCAATTCTACTCAGGGTCAGGGTTAGAGGTCAGAGTCTACTCTTACCCAGGTTGGTGATGTCAGTCTACTCAGGGTTAGAGGTCAGAGTCTACTCTTACCCAGGTAGGTGATGTCAGTCTACTCAGGGTCAGGGTTAGAGGTCAGAGTCTACTCTTACCCAGGTAGGTGATGTCAGTCTACTCAGGGTCAGAGGTCAGAGTCTACTCTTACCCAGGTAGGTGATGTCAGTCTACTCAGGGTTAGAGGTCAGAGTCTACTCTTACCCAGGTAGGTGATGTCAGTCTACTCAGGGTTAGAGGTCAGAGTCTACTCTTACCCAGGTAGGTGATGTCAGTCTACTCAGGGTCAGAGGTCAGAGTCTACTCTTACCCAGGTAGGTGATGTCAGTCTACTCAGGGTCAGAGGTCAGAGTCTACTCTTACCCAGGTAGGTGATGTCAGTCTACTCAGGGTCAGAGGTCAGAGTCTACTACCCAGGTATGTGATGTCAGTCTACTCAGGGTTAGAGGTCAGAGTCTACTCTTACCCAGGTAGGTGATGTCAGTCTACTCAGGGTTAGAGGTCAGAGTCTACTCTTACCCAGGTATGTGATGTCAGTCTACTCAGGGTTAGAGGTCAGAGTCTACTCTTACCCAGGTTGGTGATGTCAGTCTACTCAGGGTCAGAGGTCAGAGTCTACTCTTACCCAGGTAGGTGATGTTGTCTGCCAGCTCACAGCCGTCAGCACTGGGGAAGAAGTGAAGGGTTTCCTGGCTGGCTGCTCCCAGGATGTAGGTGTGGATGGGAGCTGC
>NW_026281958.1:0-19063 GCF_023373465.1 Oncorhynchus keta
TACATTTACATTACATTTAAGTCATTTAAATGACTTAAATGTAAATGTAAATGTAAATTTAACAGACGCTCTTATCCAGAGCGACTTACAAATTGGTGCATACACCTTATGACAACCAGTGGAACAGCCACTTGCATCTAAATCTTGTTGGGGGGGTGAGAAGGATTACTTACCCTTACTTACCCTATCCTAGGTATTCCTTGAAGAGGTGGGGTTTCAGGTGTCTCCGGAAGGTGGTGATTGACTCCGCTGTCCTGGCGTCGTGAGGAGTTTGTTCCACCATTGGGGGCCAGAGCAGCGAACAGTTTTGACTGGGCTGAGCGGGAACTGTACTTCCTCAGTGGTAGGGAGGCGAGCAGGCCAGAGGTGGATGAACGCAGTGCCCTTGTTTGGGTGTAGGGCCTGATCAGAGCCTGGAGGTACTGAGGTGCCGTTCCCCTCACAGCTCCGTAGGCAAGCACCATGGTCTTGTAGCGGATGCCAGTGGAGAGAGCGGAGGAGCGGGGTGACGTGAGAGAACTTGGGAAGGTTGAACACCAGACGGGCTTCGGCGTTCTGGATGAGTTGTAGGGTTTAATGGCACAGGCGGGGAGCCCAGCCAACAACGGTTGCAGTAATCCCAGACGGGGAGATGACAAGTGCCTGGATTGGGACCTGCGCCCGCTTCCTGTGTGAGAGCAGGGTCGTACTCTGCGGATGTTGTAGAGCATGAACCTAGCAAGACGGGCCACCGCCTTGATGTTAGTTAGAAGCGACAGGGTGTTGTCCAGGATCTTACGCCAAGGTTCTTAGCGCTCTGGAGAGGACACAATGGAGTTGTCAACCCGTGATGGCGAGATCATGGAGCGGGCAGTCCTTCGGGAGGAAGAGCAGCTCCGTCTTGCCGAGGTTCAGCTTGAGAATTGGTGATCCGTCATCCACACTGATATGTCTGCCAGACATGCAGAGATGCGATTCGCCACCTGGTCATCAGAAGGGAAAGGAAGATTAATTGTGTGTCGTCTGCATAGCAGCCGATAGGAGAGACCATGTGAGAGTTATGACAGAGCCAAGTGACTTGGTGTATAGCGAGAATAGGAGAGGGCCTAGAACAGAGCCCTGGGGACACCAGTGGTGAGAGCGCGTGGTGAGGAGACAGGGTCTCGCCACGCCTGGTAGGAGCGACCTGTCAGGTAGGGCATAATCCCAGCGTGGGCCGCGCCGGGAGGAATGCCTTTCTCGGAGAGGAGTGGAGGGAGGATCTGATGGTTCACGGTATCGAAGGCAGCCGATAGGTCTAGAAGGATGAGAGCAGAGGGAGAGAGTTAGTTTTAGCAGTGCGGAGCGCCTCCGTGATGCAGAGAAGAGCAGTCTCAGTTGAATGACTAGTCTTGAAACCTGACTGATTTGGATCAAGAAGGTCATTCTGAGAGAGATAGCGGGAGAGCTGGCCAAGGACAGCACGTTCAAGAGTTTTGGAGAGAAAAGAAAGAAGGATACTGGTCTGTAGTTGTTGATATCGGAGGGATCGAGTGTAGGTTTTTCAGAAGGGGTGCAACTCTCGCTCTCTTGAAGACGGAAGGGACGTAGCCAGCGGGTCAGGGATGAGTTGATGAGCGAGTTGAGGTAGGGAAAGTCTCCGGAAATGGTCTGGAGAAGAGAGGGAGATAGGGTCAAGCGGGCAGGTTGTTGGGCGGCCGGGCGTCACAAGACGCGAGAGATTTCATCTGAGAGAGAGGGGAGAAAGAGGTCAGAGCACAGGGTAGGGCAGTGGGCAGAACCAGCGATGTCGTGTTTGACTTAGCAAACGAGGATCGGATGTGCCCGACCTTCTTTTCAAAATGGTTGACGAAGTCATCTGCAGAGGGAGGAGGGGGGAGGGAGGGGATTCAGGAGGGAGGAGAAGGTGGCAAAGAGCTTACTAGGGTTAGAGGCAGATGCTTGAATTTAGAGTGGTAGAAAGTGGCTTTAGCAGCAGGAGACAGAGGAGGAAAATGAGAGAGGGGAGGGGTGAAAGGATGCCAGGTCCGCAGGAGGCGAGTTTCCTCCGGCTCCCTTTCAGCTGCCTGGCCCTGTTCTGTGAGCTTCGTAATGAGTCGTCCCGAGCCACGGAGCGGGGAGGAGGACCGAGGCGGCCTGGAGGATAGGGGACATAGAGAGTCAAAGGATGCAGAAAGGAGGGAGGAGGGTTGCGAGGCAGAATCAGGAGATAGGTTGGAGAAGGTTGAGAAGGTTTGAGCAGAGGGAAGAGATGATAGGATGGAGAGGAGAGAGTAGCGGGGGAGAGAGATCAGACCTATGCCACTCCTGCCCACCCCATGCACCCCACCCCCGCAAAGAGGGCCTCAGGAAGCCACACATCGCCCAGGTAGTGAGCGGGCAACAGTCCCAACCCCCACTCTCACACTCGCCCAGCCAATAGCATGTACCAGATGCTCAGCAGGCTCTGCTCCACACTTACTGGCCTGAGGCCAAACCACACGACCAACAACATTGGACATTCTATGGAACAAAAAGCCTTCACTATATCATCCTGAATATCCAAGGTCTGAGGTCATCTGCCTTTGGCCTAAAGAGCAGAAAACCCGGACTTCACCAAAGAAATGGTAACACAGACATTGTCATCCTGCAAGAAACCTGGTATAGAGGAGACGGACCACTGGTTGCCCTCAGGTTGCGGTGTGAGCTGGTAGTCCCATCCACTCAAACTACCAGGTGTGAAACAGGAAGGGACTCAGGGGTATGCTAATTTGGTATAGAGCAGACTCAACTTTCACTCCATTAAATTAATCAAAACAGGAACATTCTACATTTGGCTAGAAATTCCAAAGGAAATTATCCTAACAGAAAAATGTCCTCCTGTGCTACCTATATCCCCACTAGAATCCCCATATTTATGAGGGCAGCTTCTCCATCCTGGAGGAAATAAAATCAATGTTCAGGCCAGGACCATATGCCTAGTCTGTGGCGACCTAAAAATGCCACAGAACCGGACCAAGAACCTGACACCCTCAGCACACAGGGGGACAAACATCTGCCTGGAGGTGACAGCATCCCCTCCCACATATGCCCCCTAGGCACAACTATGACAACATAACCAACAAAAACGGGTCACAACTCCTGCAGCTCTGTCGCACGCTGGGTATGTACATAGTCAACGGTAGGCTTCGAGGGGACTCCTATGGTAGATACACCTATAGCTCATCTCTTGGCAGTAGTACTGTAGACTACTTTATCACTGACCTCAACCCAGAATCTCTCAGAGCGTTCACAGTCAGTCCACTAACACCCCTATCAGACCACAGCAAAATCACAGTCTACTTAAACAGAGCAATACTCAACCACGAGGCATCAAAGCCAAAGGAACTGAGTAACATTAAGAAATGCTATAGGTGGAAGGAATGCAGTTTGGAAACCTACCAAAAAACAATTAGGCAACAACAAATTCAATCCCTTTTAGACAATTTCCTGGGTAAAACGTTCCACTGTAATAGTGAAGGTGTAAACTTGGCAGTAGAAAATCTTAACAGTATATTTGACCTCTCAGCTTCCCTATCAAATCTAAAAATCTCAAATAGAAAACCGAAGAAAATTAACAATAATGACAAATGGTTTGATGAGGAATGCAAAAATCTAAGAAAGAAATTGAGAAACCTGTCCAACCAAAAACATAGAGACCCGGAAAACCTGAGTCTACGCCTTCACTATGGTGAATCACTAAAACAATACAGAAACACACTACGGAAAAAGAAGGAACAGCATGTCAGAAATCAGCTCAATGCTATTGAAGAATCCATAGACTCTAACCACTTCTGGGAAAATTGGAAAACACTAAACAAACAACAACACGAAGAATTATCTATCCAAAATGGAGATGTCTGGGTAAACCACTTCTCAAATCAAATCAAATCAAATTTATTTATATAGCCCTTCGTACATCAGCTGATATCTCAAAGTGCTGTACAGAAACCCAGCCTAAAACCCCAAACAGCAAACAATGCAGGTGTAAAAGCACGGTGGCTAGGAAAAACTCCCTAGAAAGGCCAAAACCTAGGAAGAAACCTAGAGAGGAACCGGGCTATGTGGGGTGGCCAGTCCTCTTCTGGCTGTGCCGGGTAGAGATTCTAACAGAACATGACCAAGATGTTCAAATGTTCATAAATGACCAGCATGGTCGAATAATAATAAGGCAGAACAGTTGAAACTGGAGCAGCAGCACAGTCAGGTGGACTGGGGACAGCAAGGGGCCATCATGTCAGGTAGTCCTGGGGCACGGTCCTAGGGCTCAGGTCCTCCGAGAGAGAGAAAGAAAGAGAGAATTAGAGAGAGCATATGTGGGGTGGCCAGTCCTCTTCTGGCTGTGCCGGGTGGAGATTATAACAGAACGTGGCCAAGATGTTCAAATGTTCATAAATGACCAGCATGGTTGAATAATAGTAAGGCAGAACAGTTGAAACTGGAGCAGGAGCATGGCCAGGTGGACTGGGGACAGCAAGGAGTCCTCATGTCAGGTAGTCCTGGGACATGGTCCTAGGGCCCAGGCCAGTTGAAACAGGAGCAGCAGCATGGCCAGGTGGACTGGGGACAGCAAGGAGTCATCATGTCAGGTAGTCCTGGGGCATGGTCCTAGGGCTCAGGTCCTCCGAGAGAGAGAAAGAGAGAAGGAGAGAATTAGAGAACGCACACTTAGATTCACACAGGACACCGAATAGGACAGGAGAAGTACTCCAGATATAACAAACTGACCCTAGCCCCCGACACATAAACTTCTGCAGCATAAATACTGGAGGCTGAGACAGGAGGGGTCAGGAGACACTGTGGCCCCATCCGAGGACACCCCGGACAGGGCCAAACAGGAAGGATATAACCCCACCCACTTTGCCAAAGCACAGCCCCCACACCACTAGAGGGATATCTTCAACCACCAACTTACCATCCTGAGACAAGGCCGAGTATAGCCCACAAAGATCTCCGCCACGGTACAACCCAAGGGGGGCAACCCAGACAGGCCGACCACAACAGTGAATCAACCCACCCAGGTGACGCACCCCCAGGGACGGCACGAGAGAGCCCCAGCAAGCCAGTGACTCAGCCCCCGTAACAGGGTTAGAGGCAGAGAATCCCAGTGGAAAGAGGGGAACCGGCCAGGCAGAGACAGCAAGGGCGGTTCGTTGCTCCAGAGCCTTTCCGTTCACCTTCCCACTCCTGGGCCAGACTACACTCAATCATATGACCCACTGAAGAGATGAGTCTTCAGTAAAGACTTAAAGGTTGAGACCGAGTTTGCGTCTCTGACATGGGTAGGCAGACCGTTCCATAAAAATGGAGCTCTATAGGAGAAAGCCCTGCCTCCAGCTGTTTGCTTAGAAATTCTAGGGACAATTAGGAGGCCTGCGTCTTGTGACCGTAGCGTACGTGTAGGTATGTACGGCAGGACCAAATCAGAGAGGTAGGTAGGAGCAAGCCCATGTAATCCTTTGTAAGTTAGCAGTAAAACCTTGAAATCAGCCCTTGCTTTGACAGGAAGCCAGTGTAGAGAGGCTAGCACTGGAGTAATATGATCAAATTTTTTGGTTCTAGTCAGGATTCTAGCAGCCGTATTTAGCACTAACTGAAGTTTATTTAGTGCTTTATCCGGGTAGCCGGAAAATAGAGCATTGCAGTAGTCTAACCTAGAAGTGACAAAAGCATGGATTAATTTTTCTGCATCATTTTTGGACAGAAAGTTTCTGATTTTTGCAATGTTACGTAGATGGAAAAAAGCTGTCCTCGAAATGGTCTTGATATGTTCTTCAAAGAGAGATCAGGGTCCAGAGTAACGCTTGAGGGTCCTTCACAGTTTTATTTGAGACGATTGTACAACCATTAAGATTAATTGTCAGATTCAACAGAAGATCTCTTTGTTTCTTGGGACCTAGAACAAGCATCTCTGTTTTGTCCGAGTTTAATAGTAGAAAGTTTGCAGCCATCCACTTCCTTATGTCTGAAACACATGCTTCTAGCGAGGGCAATTTTGGGGGCTTCACCATGTTTCATTGAAATGTACAGCTGTGTAATGTCATCCGCATAGCAGTGAAAGTTTACATTATGTTTTCGAATAACATCCCCAAGAGGTAAAATATAGTGAAAACAACTTCTTCCAATCTTTTGGTTCTATAACAAAGAACAAAAGAGCAAAACATATACATGATCAACTACAGATCTTAGAATCAACTATTAAAGACTACTAGAACCCACTGGATTCTCCACTACATTGAATGAGTTACAGGACAAATAAAAACCTCCAACCCAAAAAAGGCCTGTGGTGTCGATGGTATCCTCAATGAAATGATCAAATATACAGACAACAAATTCCAACTGGCTATACTAAAACTCTTTAACATCATACTTAGCTCTGCATCTTCCTCTAACATTTGGAACCAAGGACTGATCACCCCAATCCAGAAAAGTGGGAGACAAATTTGACCCCAATAACTACCGTGGAATATGTGTCAACAGTAACCTTGGGAAAATCCTCTGCATTATTATTAACAGCAGACTCGTACATTTCCTCAATGAAACAATGTACTGAGCAAATGTCAAATTGGCTTTTTACCAAATTACCGTACAACAGACCATGTATTCACCCTGCACACCTTAATTGACAACCAAACAAACCAAAACAAAGGCAAAGTCTTTCATGCTTTGTTGATTTCAAAAGCCTTCGACTCAATTTGGCATGAGGGTCTGCTATACAAACTGATGGAAAGTGGTGTTGGGGGTAAAACATATGACATTATAAAATCCATGTACACAAACAACAAGTGTGCGGTTAAAATTGGCAAAAAAACACACATTTCTTCACACAGGGTCGTGGGGTTAGACAGGATGCAGCTTAAGCCCCACCCTCTTCAACATATATATCAACGAACTGGCGCGGGCACTAGAAAAGTCTGCAGCACCCGGCCTCCCCTGCTAGAATCCGAAGTCAAATGTCTGCTGTTTGCTGATGATCTGGTGCTTCTGTCACCAACCAAGGAGGGCCTACAGCAGCACCTAGATCTTATGCACAGATTCTGTCAGACCTGGGCCCTGACAGTAAATCTCAGTAAGACCAAAATAATGGTGTTCCAAAAAGGTCGAGTCACCAGGACCACAAATACAAATTCCATCTCGACACTGTTGCCCTAGAGCACATAAAAAACTATACATACCTTGGCCTAAACATCAGCGCCACAGGTAACTTCCACAAAGGTGTGAACGATCTGAGAGACAAGGCAAGAAGGGCATTCTATGCCATCAAAGAAACATAAATTTCAACATACCAATTAGGATTTGGCTAAAAATACTTGAATCAGTCATAGAGCCTATTGACCTTTATGGTTGTGAGGTCTGGGGTCCGCTCACCAACCAAGACTTCACAAAATGGGACAAACACCAAATTGAGACTCTGCACGCAGAATTCTGCAAAAATATCCTCCGTGTACAACGTAAAACACCAAATAATGCATGCAGAGCAGAATTAGCCGATACCCACTAATTATCAAAATCCAGAAAAGAGCCATTAAATTTCTACAACCACCTAAAAGGAAGCGATTCACAAACCTTCCATAACAAAGCCATCACAAACAGAGAGATGAACCTGGAGAAGAGTCCCCTAGGCAAACTGGTCCTGGGGATCTGTTCACAAACACAAACACACCCTACAGAGCCCCAGGACAACAGCACAATTAGACCCAACCAAATCATGAGAAAACAAAAAAGATAATTACTTAACACATTGGAAAGAATTAACAAAAAAACAGAGCAAAATAGAATGCTATTTGGCCCACAGAGAGTACACAGCGGCAGAATACCTGACCACTGTGACTGACCCAAAATTAAGGGAAAGCTTTGACTATGTACAGACTCAGTGAGCATAGCCTTGCTATTGAGAAAGGCCGCCGTAGGCAGACATGGCTCTCAAGAGAAGACAGGCTATGTGCTCACTGCCCACAAATGAGGTGGAAACTGAGCTGCACTTCCTAACCTCCTGCCCAATGTATGACCATATTAGAGAGACATATTTCCCAGATCACACAGATCCACAAAGAATTGAAAACATATCCAATTTTGAAAAACTCCCATACCTACTGGGTGAAATTCCACAGTGTGCCATCACAGCAGCAAGATTTGTGACCTGTTGCCACGAGAAAAAGGGCAACCAGTGAAGAACAAACACCATTGTAAATACAACCCATATTTATGCTTATTTATTTTATCTTGTGTCCTTTAATTGTTTGTACATTGTGTATATATATATATATATATATATATATATATATATATATATATATAATATGACATTTGTAATGTCTTTACTGTTTTGAAACTGTTGTATGTGTAATGTTTACTGTTAATTTTTGTTGTTTTTCACTTTATATATTCACTTTGTATGTTGTCTACCTCACTTGCTTTGGCAATGCTAGCACATGTTTCCCATGCCAATAAAGCCCTTGAATTGAATTGAATTGAATTGAGAGAGCGAAGGTTGGGACGGCGCATACCATCCGAGTAGGGGCAGTGTGGGAAGTGTTGATAGGAAAGGGAAGTGTTGGAGAGGGAAAAGGAAGTGTTGGAGAGGGAAAAGGATACAAGGTAGTGGTCGGAGACTTGGAGGAGTTGCAATGAGGTTAGTGGAAGAACAGCATCTAGTAAAGATGAGGTCGTTTGGTCATTGCCTGCCTTGTAGGGGGAAGGTGAGAGGGTGAGGTCAAAAAAGAGGAGGAGTGGAAAGAAGGAGGCAGAGAGGAATGAGTCAAAGGTAGACGGGGAGGCTAAAGTCAGCCCAGAACTGTGAGAGGTGAGCCGTCCTTAGGAAAGGAGCTTATCAAGGCATCAAGCTCATTGATGAACTCCTCCGAGGGAACCTGAGGGCGATAAATGATAAGGATGTTGCTTGAAAGGGCTGGTAACTGTGATAGCATGGAATTCAAAGGAGGCGATAGACAGATGGGCAGGGAGAAAGAGAGAATGACCACTTGGGAGAGATGAGGATCCTGGCGCCACCACCCCGCTGACCAGAACCTCTCGGGTGTGCGAGAACACGTGGGCGGACGAAGAGAGAGCAGTAGTAGGAGTAGCAGTGTTATCTGTGGTGATCCATGTTTCTGTCAGTGCCAAGAAGTCGAGGGACTGGAGGGAGGCATAGGCTGAGATGAACTCTGCCTTGTTGGCCGCAGATCGGCAGTTCCAGAGGCTACCGAGGACCTGGAACTCCACGTGTCGCGGGCGCCGCAAACCACCAGATTATACGCAGGCCACGCGTGGAGCGTTTGTATGGTCTGTGCAGAGAGGAGAGAACAGGGATAGACAGACACATAGTTGACAGGTTACAGAAGAGGCTACGCTAATGCAAGGAGATTGGAATGACAAGTGGACTACACGTCTCGAATGTTCAGAAAGCGTTTCTTACGTAGCAAGAATCTTATTGACTAAAAATGATTAAAATGATACAGTACTGCTGAAGTAGGCTAGCTGGCAGTGGCTGCGTTGTTGACACTACACTAATCAAGTCGTTCCGTTGAGTGTAATAGTTTCTACAGTGCTGCTATTCGGGGCTAGCTGGCTAGCTAGCAGTGTTGATTACGTTGCGTTGCGTTAAAAGAACGACAATAGCTGGCTAGCTAACCTAGAAAATCGCTCTAGACTACACAATTATCTTTGCTACAAAGACGGCTATGTAGCTAGCTATGTAGCTAGCTACGATCAAACAAATCAAACCGTTGTGCTGTAATGAAATGAAATGAAAAATGACTTCCCTGCCACCGGTTACGCACCCCTTACAGTACTGACATTTATGTATAGTTGCATATTTTCCTAATCTTGGGTCCCAGGAGAACACAGAATTTCTAATTTGGGTCCAAAGGCAGAAAAAGTTGAGTACCGATTTTGGACATGTGAGTGTTGCACTTGCTCCTTTCGGTCTCAAACGTATCTGTCATTGTTTGCAGATAGAGGTCTTGATTATGGAGCGAGAGATTCGGTGATGAGATTTCCTCCGCTTGCTTAGAAATCAATATTTCCATCTTCATCACCTGAGTTCTCTCATCATTCATTTGGTCAGCAACTGCAATGAGTTCTGCTGATTTGTCATCCAACTTAGTCATTGTGTTCATTAACTGATCGTCTTTGGTCTGCAGCATTTGGAGGAGAACATTTGTAATGGTTTTCTAGGTGTGAAGGAGAGTCGGACCAAAATGCAGCATGTAGATTGTGATCCATGTTTAATGAAAACGTAAAACACGAATCAATACAAATACTATAAAACAAAAGAACGTAATGAAAACCAAAACGGCCTATACTAGTGTAAACATAGAGACAGGAACAAGGACACTAAGGACAATCACCCACAAAACAACCAAAGAATATGGCTGCCTAAATATGGTTCCCAATCAGAGACAACGATAAACACCTGCCTCTGATTGAGAACCACTTCAGACAGCCATAGACTTTGCTAGATCACCCCACTAGCTACAATCCCAAATACATACCAAAACCCCAAGACAAAACACACCACAATACAATGACAAAAACCTCATGCCACACCCTGGCCTGAACCAAACATGAAGATAAACACAAAATACTTCTGACCAGGCATGACAACATTGTTACTTTCAGTAACGCTCATGCATATAGGCTGAATCAAAACAGAAGTGTCATTCTATTTTAGATCCCTCAGGGGTACCACTATGTTGTAACCCTGACTGATTAAATTATACGAGACATGCTTGTCAGACCCTGGGTTACGAACCGGGTCTCCTGAGTGAGAAACAGTCACTTAACCAACTGACTCACGCAATAGTCGGTAGAAACCAGTGAAGATGAGGCAGACACAGTGTAGTACTTGAGACGGTGAAAAAGTGAAAGTTCTTCAGGAAAACATGTAACTCCACAACCTCAAAGGAATTCCATAGAACAAAGGTAATCCTCCAAGACAAAGGTAAATCCACAAGGTGGAAGGTATAGCACAAAAGCCCCAAAAGATACTCAAAAAACAAACAAACAAGAACAAAAACAGAATTCCTCAAGAGAGTCCACCGGGATCAACAAGAGTACACAGAGTACTAGGGCTGTGCTACCATACAAACACAGAGCACAGAACTGAGGAAACAAAGGGTTTAAATACAATCAGGGGAAACGAGGCACAGGTGCAATAATAATGGGGATCAAGGGAAAACAAAAGGTCAAAGGCACAATGGGGGCCTCTAGTGATCAAAACCGAACAACCCTACAAATCCTGACAATGCTATTTATCAAATCGATACCTAACGTTTAATTGATTATGATTGAATTAAACCATGCAACAATTAAACCATTAATAACCTGGGGCATTCACGGAAGCATTCATTTATATAGAGCAGTTATCTCCGAATCCAATCTCTTGAAAATTTGAAGATCTTTAATATCAATAGCATCAATCATTAATCGTCACCTTATTCAGTCTAATTTGGATGGTCATAAAGTACTGCAAAATGGACCCTGGCTAACAAGTTGAATTAGCAATACACAAATTGGTGTAATTATTTATTTACTAAATACCGAAATAATCACACAGAATTACATATATACACAGGATCGATCATACATCGATTACTAATCATGTCATGGAAATCCTAGTGGGCTAACCTAATATGACAGCTCTGCTACACAAAAGAAGGGGGTTGGGTTTGAATGAAAGAGCGGGAAGATGGGAGGACAGCGGATTGGCCCTATCGGACCTTGAAAGCTATTTCTACCCAGAATACAGAATCTCATGCATTCTAATAACCGCCTCATTCGGAGAAGAAAAATGCAACATATATATTTACTTGAGCTCTCTTCTGGGTAGATGGGTCGAAGATGGAAGACTGGGCTTGCACAGCAGAGATCGCCATTGTCCTTGAAGAATATTTCTAAGTCGTAGTGTTGCAGAGCGGATACGTTAAAGTACCCCGTCGCTCTTAGGAGATTGTTCTGTCCTTTCCAGGTCACATACGCTATTGCGCCAGCTGATACATCCTAGACTTCGAAGTTATCTCTTCAGTAAATAATCGTTTAATAACCATACTAAGTTGCCATAATCAGCTTAGGTTGGTCTAGTCGAAATACACTATTTCAGTGAGGTGATCATCACCTCCATATTGAAATTAGCCCTTATAAATCAAATTCAAAATCATGTTGGTAATGGACACCAGTCCTGGCCATTGGGAACTATAAGGTTAACTTCCGTCAATGGACTTTTTGTACTGGGGAGAGAAGGGCTGTTTCATAGTTCTCAACCAATGTCTGTTCACTTGGGCGTGGCCACTGAGTGAGCATAGTTTACTTATGAAAACAATTCTCTCATTTAGAAGTTAAAATTACATTTCATATTTTCACAAATAGTTTCATATTTATCCATGTGAATCTGATAACTAGAATGTGTAGACTTTCCAAGATACAATTTATGTCATCCTATCATCAGATATAATGTCCCACAACAACCGATCTGATATCATATTCTTTAAGTACCAACGAACACCTTCAACTGGTTGAGAAAGGGAACTATTGTTCCATTCCCCAGCCGTTTGATATTACCATACTTTCTCTGTGGTAACACAGGGCTTTCCAAGAGTCCATTCTAGAGGGAGAGAAAAGGAGACAGGTGTTGATGGGGGGTCATAAACCTACCCAACAGGGCAAAGTCATGACAGTAACATTACACTTGCACGTACACACACACACACACGAGCACACATGGCCACACATGACAAACCAGTATTTCAATGTTTGATATAAAACAGTTAGTCAGTGACACCTACAGGAGTGATGACCTGTGGGGCTGAGTTACCAGTAGCACCAGAATAAAAGAATGGATAGAGTTTCTCAGTGAAGGTGTAGCCAGTAAAGGAGTAGATATGAGACCTGGCCTCTACATTGTATAATGAGACCTGACCCTTCTCATAATCCACAAACACCCCCACCTTCTGGGGCTTCTCTCTCAGGGAGAGGACGACAGAGGGGTCAGTGAGAGCCATGTATTTTTCATCCCTCAGCCAAACAGTCCAGCATCCATTCTCAGGTTTCAGGTGAATATACTTCTTCCTGTTGATGGACTCTCTGGCCACTCCTAAAGTCCACCCATTCTTCCCCCCACCTGCACCTCGTAGTAGAATCTCCCTGAGGAGAAACCCTCCGTTCCCAGGACATAGCGAAAAATATCAAATCTCTTTGGGTTATCAGGGAGATTCTGTTTTATGTCTCCATATCTAACTTGTTTCCTGTCTTCAGACAGGATGAGTCTGGGATGTGCTGTATCAGGATCTAGAGTCACATCCACTGTGGAGAGAACACACACTTTATTAGAATAAACAAAATAAACATAACAATATGGGGGACTGCATTTTACTGCTCAGTACATTGCTCTGGGACACATGAATATGCTGTATCAGGGTCTAGAGTCACATCCACTGTGAAGTAAAAAATAAGAACATCAATATGTGGGAGGACATGTGTAGGGCTGCACGATATTGGAAAACAATCTATGCTTTATTTTTAACCGAATGTTGCAATTGTGATTTGACTTGCGATTTAGAGCAAAATACTTTGGTGAACTGTTGGAATCAAGGAAATAAAATGATTATTCCAATTCAATAGTTCAAATATAATAGTGGCCACTTTAAATACAGTGTTTGACATGACAACAAATGAAAATGCCAGGGAGGAGTTATTGAGACACGGTAGGAACCAAAGTCTTGACAAATGTTTCCTAGGGGACTCTACAATCTTTGGATACATTGCATGTTTTTGTTAGCTACTTCATGTAGCATACATATTCTTGCTTTGCGTATTCCTCTTTGATTTAGAAGAAACTGTTACGCAAAAAACATGCAGATATACATTACTGGTCAAAAGTTGTGACACACCTACTCATTCAAGGGTTTTTCTTTATTTTTAACTATTTTCTACATTGTAGAATAATAGTGAAGACATCAAAACTATGAAATAACAATTATGGCATTATGGAGTAACCAAAAATGTGGTTAAAATGCCACCCTTTGGCATGATGACAGCTTTTGCACACTCTCTCAACCAGCTTCACGAGGAATGATTTTCCAACAGTCTTGAAGGAGTTCCCACAAATGCTGAACACTTGTTGGCTGCTTTTCCTTCACTTTGCGGTCCTACTCATCCCAAACTATCTCAATTGGGTTGAGGTCAGATGATTGTGAAGGCCAGGTCATCTGATGTAGCACTCCATCCCTCTCCTTCTTGGTCAAATAGCCCTAACACAGCCCGGAGGTGTGTTTTGGGTCATTGTTCTGTTGTAAAACAAATGATAGTCCCACAAAGCCCAAACCAGATGGGATGGAGTATCGCTGCAGAATGCTGTGGTAGCTATACTGGTTACGTGTGCCTTGAATTCTAAATAAATCACTGACAGTGTCAACAGTAAAGCACCCCACACCACCTCCTCCATGCTTCACAGTGGGAACCACACATGCAGAGATCATCTATTCACCTACTCTGCGTCTCACAAAGACACGGACACATTCGACCACGAAGGCCAGATTCACGGAGTCTCCTCTGAACAGTTGATGTTGAGATGTGTCTGTTACTTGAACTCTGTGAAGCATTTATCTGGGCTGCAATTTCTGAGGCTGGTAACTCTAATGTACTTATCCTCTGCAGCAGAGGTAACTCTGGGTCTTCCTTTCCTGTGGCGGTCCTCATGAGAGCCAGTTTCATCATAGCGATTGATGGTTTTTGCGACTGCACTTAAAGAAACTTTAAAAGTTCTTGACATTTTCCGGATTAACTGACCTGCATGTCCTAAAGTAATGGACTGTCGTTTCTCTTTGCTTATTTGAGCTGTTCTTGCCATAATATGGACTTGGTATTTTACCAAATCTTCTGTATACCACCCCTACCTTGTCACAACACAACTGATTGGCTCAAATGCATTAAGGAAATAAAGTCCACAAATGTACTTTTAACAAGGGACATCTGTTAATTGAAATGCTATCAAGGTGGCTACCTCATGAATCTGGTTGACAGAATACCAAGAGTGTGCAAAGCTGTCAAGGCAAACTTGAAGAATCTCTAATATAAAATACATTTTGATTTGTTTAACACTTTTTGGTTACTACATGATTCCATATGTTATTTCATAGTTTGGACGTCTTCACTATTATTCTACAATGTAGAAAATAGTACAAATAAAGAAAAACCCTGGAATGATTAGGTGTGTCCAAACTTTTGACTGGTACTGTAGTTCAACACCATTACTGGGATTATCCGTCTGTAAACAGTAGCTAGTTACGTTTGCTCTGACTCTTTATTAGCTGGATAACGATTAGCGGCTAACAAGATTTAGGCCCAACTTGCTTAGAAAATACAAACTAGCTGTTTGCAGATGTAAGAAACACAAACGTATAGTGTAATTATAGAACGCTAGTGCATTTACGGTATATTAATAAGAAGCAAAGTGGAAACAGCATCGTTGTCATTAACATTGTTGCACATACTGCATTGATGCGGAGACTGAATGCAGTTGTCTCTTGGTAAGAGGAACAACAAATGCGCTCCATGAGTGACAGGGGGCGGGGCTAGGTCTGTGTGGAATGCTGCATGGAGAGAGAGAGCGGAGGGAGGTGACTCAAATAGCGAAGTAAACTATAGAAATGGACGTAACACACGGCGTATCACATTTAACAAACCAAACAGTCAAATACCGTTATGGAAAGTCAAGTTTTAAAAACACACCTTTTCGTGCATCAATACCAGAATATTGTAAAATACGGTATACTGCCCAGCCCTAAACTCTAGGTGGTTGGACTGAAGAGTACAACAAACACACTGACCTGCATGTTTTCTGATGGTTTCAAGTTCTACAATATAAACAGAGTATGTCAGAATTAGGGGATACCAGAAACTATGGTAATGTAATATTACAGTAGAGTGTACTGTGTTGTGCCCTTGGAACACAATGACAAATCTCCTCTTAATCTCTAAACTTTATTGATAAGGTTCGGGACCAGAAACATATCCAAAGTGACATGGTGTAAAAATACATCCCTCTACCATAATATAGTATACCTTAAGCAACAGAAATATATTAAATATATTTTAAATACAATTCAGTATCATTCATTTTACCTGGACAGCCCTTCATGTTTACTAAATCTGTGGGTGAATGAAACATAAAACAAATGATAATTCTTGCTAATTAAACAACTTGAAATAAATTATTAAAACAATATCATTCTTTGTGTAAACATTTCCATCGCAGTGAGTAAAAAATTATTCCAATACAGTGATATTTTACCACATAATTTTGACTCAACTTTGTGCTATTTGCACAATGCAAATTGTAAGCCCTTGGAAATGGGCTCTCCAACCCCTGTTCCTGGAGACCACCCTGTAGGTTATCGCTCCAGCCCTGTTCCTGGAGAACCACCCTATAGGTTTTAACTCCAACCCTGTTCCTGGAGAACCACCCTGTAGGTTTTCGCTCCAACCTTCCTGAAGACCACCCTATAGGTTTTAACTCCAACCCTGTTCCTGGAGAACCACCCTGTAGGTTATCGCTCCAGCCCTGTTCTAGTAAGGGTCTAGTAATGCATTGTGCTCCTACTTACCCAGCTGATCAGCAAGTATCTCTGCAGACAAACAGATAAATTAAAATCAAAGTAAAGCATTCTTAATGGTGAATAATTCATTCAACACCTTGTGTGGCAGGGGGATGGGCACAGTAAAAACAATGTGATGAAAAGTATTCATGTCAAATATGTAAGGATTTTAAATCCATGAAACTAGCTGTTGTACACTATCCATTTCTGTTACACATTCATGTAATGGGAATTATTTGTCTTCAATTGTTGTTTGGTATAACAATCAAATTGGGAGTCAAAAAATGACACATTGATGCATAGGACTGTTGGACACAACTTACTCAGCTTATGAGTGTTGTGATCTTGATATTTCATTGCAGACATAAGAGAACCGTTAGAGTGAACATCCTTAATGAACACATCTCACATCCATGAAGAAGACAATTATTAAAATGGAAACATGACTCAATGCACAGGACCCGGAGTGTCAAACTCATTCCATGGAGGGCCTGGTATCTGATGGTTTTTGGTTGTTCCTTTCAATTAAGACCTAGACAACCAGGTGTGTGGCGTTCCTAACTTATCAGTGACCTTAATTAATCAATCAAGTACAAGGGAGGAGTGAAAACCCGCAGAGACTCGGCCCTCCATGGAATGAGTTTGACACGTGCATAGGACTGTTGGACACTACTTACTCAACTCAAGTCTGAGTTCATCTTTAACTTGCTCTGCAGAAATAAAATAAAAAACAGAAAACAGAGAACATACTAAATGAACACAGAACCACAGTGTTTTCTCTGACAAAGTTCCATTTCTGGAGGAGATAACTGCATGTTTGACAGTAAGACACTACTTACCTAGCTCTTGACTGTGTTCAGCTCTGGATACATCTACAGACATAACAATAGATAACAGTTAGAGGAAAAGTCCACAAAATGACCTACTCAAGATGTTTTCTGACAAAGTTATTTCCATGAAGGAAGAAGTTACACTGATGTAGTTCAGGTAAACCATGCACTGAGATTTAAATAAACCTTATATTAAAACATCTATTTTTGTGGAGAAAGTTGTTTTAAATAGAAATGTTTGCCCTATACTGTGAACTGAATTTTATTTCATACAAATCCTTAAATACACCTGTACTGTATCTGACCAATGTCTGCTTTTTACTTCAAAACGTCAAACAGGGCTTATATTTGTCCTGTTTCACTGTATATACAAGTGTTTAACTTATACGAGAGTGAGTTGTGAAGTGGAACTGTGTTTATTTGCATATCCCAACTCCCCATGAGAGTGTGGTCACTGCCAGGGATCAGCCATTATTGACAGCGACCCTGGAGTAATGAGGGTTAAGTGTCTTGCTCAAGGGTAGATCAACTGATCTTTTTCACCTTGTCTGCTCGGGGAATTGAACTAGCAAGCATTCGGTTCTAGTTCCCAACTCCTTGTGTATGTCACTGTAAACTGCACTGTAAAACATTTATATTAAGTAAAATAAACCCTTTAATAAGTTTTCTATGACTGTAGTCATTGTACAAACTTTTCCGCCACCAGATGATGAAAGCTGATATGACCACAAGGACAATGACCAGAGAGACAATCACTGGAAGGGCCACTTTCCATGTTTCTGTGTGAACAAGGATCAGCTCGCCTGCAAGACACAAATCAACTGAGATCAGTGACATGTAACCAATAATACCAAATAATAATATTAAAGGGACATTTCGCTCATAAAGAATGTTTTGTCAGACCCTTACAGACCTCAAATGAAACCACGTCCCATGACATCAGCTGTGTAGCTCCAGCAACATGCCTCAATGCCAAATTAATCTAATTTCCTGGTTTAATGTTGTGTTTATCTTTTCCATTCATTTGAGGTGGAGGCATATAGCTGGATCTACAAAACCAATGTGGGTTCATTTTGACATTAGAATACTTTAGAGTTCTAAACAATAATGATGTTACTCACTAGGGATGTGAAACTCTGTCTCCATCTTAATCACCTCATGTTGCTGCCTCTGTCTCAGTCTACAGGTAAAGCGGTTAATGTCAGTCTCCTTTACGATGGTCTTTAGTTTGACTATGTAGAATCCCTCATAGTCCCTGTCTGTCTCTGACGGTCCAGCAGACAGAGTGACCCCTTCACTGTCCAGCCACTCCAACTCAGGCTCAGGGAACCAGCCTTTAGTTCCACACAGCAGAGCCATCCCTCCTTCTTTCTGTCCCTCAATGGAAACCTCTGGCTTGGATCCTATAGCTACAGACACAAAGGGAGACTGGAGATGAAGTACTACTGAGATTGGGAGGAACATCACATGGGTTGTTGTATTTAAGAAATCTACCTCTGACGTAGACTTGAATGGTGGAATCATCATAATGTGTCTTAGACTCAACAAGACATTTATAATGTCCATCATCAGTGCCTTGTACCCTGGTCAGTTTCAAAGAGGTGTTGCCCTTCTTCAGTTCCTCTTGAAACAACGATGTCCTTC
>NW_026281959.1:0-13051 GCF_023373465.1 Oncorhynchus keta
GACAGGCTGGATTAAAGACAGGCTGGATTATATGACAGGCTGGGTTAAATACAGGATGGGTTAAATACAGGCTGGATTAATGACAGGCTGGATTAATGACAGTCTGGTGTCAATAGTACAAAACATATGTATTTATGTATTTATGTATTTGTTTAAATTTTAATCATAGAAGTAATTTACCCAAAGCAGTTTTATTGTTTTTGCGCTAAGAACCATTCGTCAGGTTCCGGACTAAGACACACACACAGAGAGAGCAACAAAAACACAGGTTCCATTTCTCAGACCGACATCAACGTCCATCCTTCAATTTCCGCTTTTAATAACAAGCTCTCCGTAGGCTCCTGAGGCTCTGCCCAGACCGGAGATGAGGGAGGAGTGTTTAGGGGATATGCTGTTACTGAGAATCATTTGGACGGGGACGTGTGACAAACGAACGAGATGGGAGTCTGTGACCTTCCTCCTTTTGGCAGAACCAGTCCGACATTGAAGAAAAAAATAGCAGGTACACACACACACACACACACACACACACACACACACACACACACACACACACACACACACACACACACACACACACACACACACACACCCCTCCAGAACCAAACCAGATCCTCCCTGTGGGGGTCCTGTCATGTCAAGGACACAGCATGGCCACTTCAGTAACAAACATCCAATTTATCCTCCTCTCAGAATTCACAACAAGCCAGGAGGCAGGCAGTCGCTCTCCTCGCCTCCAAACAGTCATAAATATGTAGAAATACAGGAAAATAATCTACCACAGCACACTGCCCTCCTCCTTCATCAAAAGTCTGTGACTTTCAGCTTCCGTAAAGTGGATTGTGGGAAGGGTGAGCTAAAACCGCTGGGGAAGAGTTTGGAGGAAGGTTGAGGTAAAGCCGTGGTCAGGTGTGTAATCTGAAGGACAGCCAATGGTTAGTTCCAACCAGAGTCATTTCTACATATGGTCCTGGCTCTGGCTCCAACTGTAGGTCCCAGTGAGACACTCAGAAAGCTGAGGTAAAACAGTGGTCAGGTGTGTGACCTGAAGGACAGCCGATGGATAGGTTCAGTTACACAAGGAGAACTCCCACTACATGTCCAATGTGCCAATACCAGCAGGCGTCCATTGTATAATTGACACCTGTAACTTTTGGGACGGATGTCAGGTGTGCTTTTTATTAATATCTCCACTCCTCTCCTCTCCAATTCACTCCACTTCTCGCCTCTCCACTCCTCTCCTCTCCTCTCCACCTCTCATCTCCACTCCACTCCATTCCTCTCCTCTTCCTCTCCTCTCCTCTTCTCCTTCTCCTCTTCTCCACTCCTTCTCCTCTCCTCTCCTTCTCCACTCCTCTCCTTCTCCACTTCCTCTCCTCTCCTCTCCACTCCTCTCCTCCTCTCTCCTCTCTCTCTTTCCTCTCCTCTCTCCTTTCCTTTCCTTTCCTTTCCTCTCCCTCCTTCCCCTCCTCTCCTCTCCAATTCACTCCACTTCTCGCCTCCTCCACTCCTCTCCCTCTCCACTCCACTCCCTCCTCTCCTCCTCTCCTCTCCTCTCCTTCTCCTCTCCTCTCCTCTCCTCTCCTCTCCTCCACTCCACTCCTCTCCTCTCCCTCCACTCCTCTCCCTCTCCTCCTCTCCACTCCTCTCCAATTCACTCCACTCCACTCCTCTCCACTCCTCTCCTCTCATCTCCACTCCCTCCTCCCCTCTACTCACCTTTCCTCTCCTCTCCACTCCTCTCCTCTCCACTCCTCTCCTCTCCTCTCCTCTCCTCTCCTCTCCTCTCCACTCCTTTCCTCTTCCTGTCCCCAGCCCAGTCAGTCAGCTTCCTCTTCGTCTTTCTCCCCAGCCCAGTCAGTCAGCTTCCTCTTCGTCTTTCTCCCCAGCCCAGTCAGTCAGCTTCCTCTTCGTCTTTCTCCCCAGCCCAGTCAGTCAGCTTCCTCTTCGTCTTTCTCCCCAGCCCAGTCAGTCAGCCTCCTCTTCGTCTTCCTCCCCAGCCCAGTCAGTTAGCCTCCTCTTCCTCCCCAGCCCAGTCAGTAAGCTTCGTCTTTCTCCCCAGCCCAGTCAGTCAGCCTCCTCTTCCTCCCCAGCCCAGTCAGTCAGCTTCGTCTTCCTCCCCAGCCCAGTCAGTCAGCCTCCTCTTCGTCTTTCTCCCCAGCCCAGTCAGTAAGCTTCGTCATTCTCCCCAGCACGGTCAGTCAGCCTCCTCTTCGTCTTCCTCCCCAGCCCAGTCAGTCAGCCTCCTCTTCGTCTTCCTCCCCAGCCCAGTCAGTCAGCCTCCTCTTCGTCTTCCTCCCCAGCCCAGTCAGTCAGCTTCGTCTTCCTCCCCAGCCCAGTCAGTCAGCCTCCTCTTCGTCTTCCTCCCCAGCCCAGTCAGTCAGCTTCGTCTTCCTCCCCAGCCCAGTCAGTCAGCCTCCTCTTCGTCTTCCTCCCCAGCCCAGTCAGTCAGCCTCCTCTTCGTCTTCCTCCCCAGCCCAGTCAGTCAGCCTCCTCTTCGTCTTCCTCCCCAGCCCAGTCAGTCAGCCTCCTCTTCCTCTTCCTCCCCAGCACGGTCACGCCTGGCAGAGGCTGACTACAACCCCTTTGAAGATGAGTTTTGCAACAACACACAAAAAAAAAATCAATTGAACACGTCTGGGAGTAAATTAACTTGTTCGGTTCTCAATTTGAAATGGTTGAAGTCTTTTTACCAAGTTATTTATGAGCTCAGGTATACTTTTCCTCTGCCTGGTTCCCTGCAGAACACGTATGGGTAATGTGCTGCTCTGTTAGCCAGTGACTAGGGCTCCTCTGTCTCCTACTGAGTAATAGAAGAGACACGATATAATTGTGGTTATATAATGTATTATAGACTGTAGGCTGCTGTCAATGTACCAAGTACATATGTGTTTTTTCAGTTCATGTTTCTTTCTATCAGTTAAACAAGCTGCCCCCCCTCCTCCTTTCTATCAGTTAAACAAGCTGCCCCCCCCTCCTCCTTTCTATCAGTTAAACAAGCTGCCCCCCCTCCTCCTTTCTATCAGTTAAACAAGCTGCCCCCTCCTCCTTTCTATCAGTTAAACAAGCCCCCCTCCTCCTTTCTATCAGTTAAACAAGATGCCCCCCTCCTCCTTTCTATCAGTTAAACAAGCTGCCCCCTCCTCCTTTCTACCAGTTAAACAAGCCCCCCTCCTCCTCCTCCTTTCTACCAGTTAAACAAGCCCCCCTCCTCCTTTCTATCAGTTAAACAAGATGCCCCCCTCCTCCTTTCTATCAGTTAAACAAGCTGCCCCCTCCTCCTTTCTACCAGTTAAACAAGCTGCCCCCCCCTCCTCCTTTCTACCAGTTAAACAAGCTGCCCCCCTCCTCCTTTCTACCAGTTAAACAAGCTGCCCCCCCTCCTCCTTTCTACCAGTTAAACAAGCTGCCCCCCTCCTCCTTTCTACCAGTTAAACAAGCTGCCCCCCTCCTCCTCCTTTCTATCAGTTAAACAAGCTGCCCCCCTCCTCCTTTCTACCAGTTACACAAGCTGCCCCCCTCCTCCTTTCTACCAGTTAAACAAGCTGCCCCCCTCCTCCTTTCTACCAGTTAAACAAGCTGCCCCCCCTCCTCCTTTCTACCAGTTAAACAAGCTGCCCCCCCTCCTCCTTTCTACCAATTAAACAAGCTGCCCCCCTCCTCCTTTCTACCAGTTAAACAAGCTGCCCCCCTCCTCCTCCTCCTCCTTTCTACCAATTAAACAAGCTGCCCCCCTCCTCCTCCTCCTCCTTTCTACCAATTAAACAAGCTGCCCCCTCCTCCTTTCTACCAGTTAAACAAGCTGCCCCCCCCTCCTCCTCCTCCTCCTTTCTACCAATTAAACAAGCTGCCCCCCCTCCTCCTTTCTACTAGTTAAACAAGCGGCCCCCTCCTCCTTTCTACCAGTTATACAAGCTGCCCCCCCATCCTTTCTACCAGTTAAACAAGCTGCCCCCCCCCTCCTCCTTTCTACCAGTTAAACAAGCTGCCCCCCCTCCTCCTCCTCCTCCTTTCTACCAATTAAACAAGCTGCCCCCCCCCCTCCTCCTTTCTACCAGTTAAACAAGCTGCCCCCCCTCCTCCTCCTCCTCCTCCTCCTCCTCCTCCTCCTTTCTACCAATTAAACAAGCTGCCCCCCTCCTCCTTTCTACTAGTTAAACAAGCGGCCCCCTCCTCCTTTCTACCAATTATACAAGCTGCCCCCCCATCCTTTCTACCAGTTAAACAAGCTGCCCCCCCCCCTCCTCCTTTCTACCAGTTAAACATGCTGCCCCCTCCTCCTCCTCCTCCTCCTCCTCCTCCTCCTTTCTACCAATTAAACAAGCTGCCCCCCTCCTCCTTTCTACCAACTAAACAAGCTCCCCCCCCTCCTCCTTTCTACCAACTAAACAAGCTGCCCCTACCCCCCCTCCTCCTTTCTACTAGTTAAACAAGCGGCCCCCTCCTCCTTTCTACCAATTAAACAAGCTGCCCCCCTCCTCCTTTCAACCAACTAATCAAGCTGCCCTCCCCCCTCCTCCTTTCTACCAATTATACAAGCTGCCCCCCCCCTCCTCCTTTCTACCAATTATACAAGCTGCCCCCCCCTCCTCCTTTCTACCAATTATACAAGCTGCCCCCCTCCTCCTTTCTACCAGTTAAACAAGCGGCCCCCTCCTCCTTTCTGCCAATTATACAAGCGCCCCCCTCCTCCTCTCTACCAGTTAAACAAGATGCCCCCTCCTCCTCCTTTCCAAAACCAGAAACGATCCGCTTCACTCATTACTCCCTGACTGAATAGAAAAAAAAGCAGGAAATGGAGAGCGACAGTAAAAGAGAAGAAGAAAAAGCCTTACTGAGGGTGAAGCAGTAGAGGACCGTTAAGACTGAAGAAAGCCTTACTGAGGGTGAAGCAGTAGAGGACCGTTAAGACTGAAGAAAGCCTTACTGAGGGTGAAGCATTAGAGGACCGTTAAGACTGAAGAAAGCCTTGCTGAGGGTGAAGCAGTAGAGGACCGTTAAGACTGAAGAAAGCCTTGCTGAGGGTGAAGCAGTAGAGGACCGTTAAGACTGAAGAAAGCCTTACTGAGGGTGAAGCATTAGAGGACCGTTAAGACTGAAGAAAGCCTTACTGAGGGTGAAGCAGTAGAGGACCTTTAAGACTGAAGAAAGCCTTGCTGAGGGTGAAGCAGTAGAGGACCGTTAAGACTGAAGAAAGCCTTACTGAGGGTGAAGCATTAGAGGACCGTTAAGACTGAAGAAAGCCTTACTGAGGGTGAAGCAGTAGAGGACCGTTAAGACTGAAGAAAGCCTTGCTGAGGGTGAAGCATTAGAGGACCGTTAAGACTGAAGAAAGCCTTGCTGAGGGTGAAGCAGTAGAGGACCGTTAAGACTGAAGAAAGCCTTGCTGAGGGTGAAGCAGGAGAGGACCGTTAAGACTGAAGAAAGCTTTGCTGAGGGTGAAGCAGTAGAGGACCGTTAAGACTGAAGAAAGCCTTGCTGAGGGTGAAGCAGTAGAGGACCGTTAAGACTGAAGAATGCCTTACTGAGGGTGAAGCAGTAGAGGACCGTTAAGACTGAAGAAAGCCTTGCTGAGAGTGAAGCAGTAGAGGACCGTTAAGACTGAAGAAAGCCTTACCGAGGGTGAAGCAGTAGAGGACCGTTAAGACTGAAGAAAGCCTTGCTGAGGGTGAAGCAGTAGAGGACCGTTAAGACTGAAGAAAGCTTTGCTGAGGGTGAAGCAGTAGAGGACCGTTAAGACTGAAGAAAGCCTTGCTGAGGGTGAAGCAGTAGAGGACCGTTAAGACTGAAGAAAGCCTTGCTGAGGGTGAAGCAGTAGAGGACCGTTAAGACTGAAGAAAGCCTTACTGAGGGTGAAGCATTAGAGGACCGTTAAGACTGAAGAAAGCCTTACTGAGGGTGAAGCAGTAGAGGACCGTTAAGACTGAAGAAAGCCTTGCTGAGGGTGAAGCAGTAGAGGACCGTTAAGACTGAAGAAAGCCTTACTGAGGGTGAAGCAGTAGAGGACCGTTAAGACTGAAGAAAGCCTTGCTGAGGGTGAAGCAGTAGAGGACCGTTAAGACTAAAGAAAGCCTTGCTGAGGGTGAAGCAGTAGAGGACCGTTAAGACTGAAGAAAGCCTTACTGAGGGTGAAGCAGTAGAGGACCGTTAAGACTGAAGAAAGCCTTGCTGAGGGTGAAGCAGTAGAGGACCGTTAAGACTGAAGAAAGCCTTACTGAGAGTGAAACAGTAGAGGACCGTTAAGGCTGAAGAAAGCCTTACTGAGGGTGAAGCAGTAGAGGACCGTTAAGACTGAAGAAAGCCTTACTGAGGGTGAAGCAGTAGAGGACCGTTAAGACTGAAGAAAGCCTTGCTGAGGGTGAAGCAGTAGAGGACCGTTAAGACTGAAGAAAGCCTTACTGAGGGTGAAGCAGTAGAGGACCGTTAAGACTGAAGAAAGCCTTGCTGAGGGTGAAGCAGTAGAGGACCGTTAAGACTGAAGAAAGCCTTGCTGAGGGTGAAGCATTAGAGGACCGTTAAGACTGAAGAAAGCCTTGCTGAGGGTGAAGCAGTAGAGGACCGTTAAGACTGAAGAAAGCCTTGCTGAGGGTGAAGCAGTAGAGGACCGTTAAGACTGAAGAATGCCTTACTGAGGGTGAAGCAGTAGAGGACCGTTAAGACTGAAGAAAGCCTTGCTGAGGGTGAAGCAGTAGAGGACCGTTAAGACTGAAGAAAGCCTTGCTGAGGGTGAAGCAGTAGAGGACCGTTAAGACTGAAGAAAGCCTTACTGAGGGTGAAGCAGTAGAGGACCGTTAAGACTGAAGAAAGCCTTACTGAGGGTGAAGCAGTAGAGGACCGTTAAGACTGAAGAAAGCCTTACTGAGGGTGAAGCAGTAGAGGACCGTTAAGACTGAAGAAAACCTTGCTGAGGGTGAAGCAGTAGAGGACCGTTAAGACTGAAGAAAGCCTTGCTGAGGGTGAAGCAGTAGAGGACCGTTAAGACTGAAGAAAGCCTTGCTGAGGGTGAAGCAGGAGAGGACCGTTAAGACTGAAGAAAGCTTTGCTGAGGGTGAAGCAGTAGAGGACCGTTAAGACTGAAGAATGCCTTACTGAGAGTGAAGCAGTAGAGGACCGTTAAGACTGAAGAAAGCCTTGCTGAGGGTGAAGCAGTAGAGGACCGTTAAGACTGAAGAAAGCCTTACTGAGGGTGAAGCAGTAGAGGACCGTTAAGACTGAAGAAAGCCTTACTGAGGGTGAAGCAGTAGAGGACCGTTAAGACTGAAGAAAGCCTTGCTGAGGGTGAAGCAGTAGAGGACCGTTAAGACTGAAGAAAGCCTTACTGAGGGTGAAGCAGTAGAGGACCGTTAAGAGAGAAGAAAGCCTTGCTGAGGGTGAAGCAGTAGAGCACCGTTAAGACTGAAGAAAGCCTTGCTGAGGGTGAAGCAGTAGAGGACCGTTAAGACTGAAGAAAGCCTTCGCTGTTTAACTTCGTCTGATTTACATAGAAATGAGAGATTAGGAAAGAACTATATCTTACTGGCCCGTTAGAATACATATGCCTAATTACAATATATTCAGAGAGTGTGATTCGCTCAAAGGAGATAACAAGGGAAGGACAAGGTCACGAGCTGAACTGAAGCCATGTCTCATCCCGCTCTATGTTTAATTCTCCCATCCTCCCTTTCCTGCCTTCCAGCCCCCATCCCTGCCTCCCTCCCTGCCTTCCTTCTTCACTGCCTCCCTCACTGCCTCACTGCCTCCCTCACTGCCTCACTGCCTCTCTGCCTCCATCACTGCCTTCCAGCATCCCTGCCTGCCTCCCTCACTCCCTCCCTGCCTCCCTGCCTCATCACGCCTCCTCCCTGCCTCACTCACTAACCCTCCAGCCTTCCAGCCTCCCTCCTCTCCCTCCCTCCCTCCCTCCCTGCCTAACTCACTAACTTCCAGCCTTCCAGCCTCCCTCTCTGCCTCCCTCCCTCCATCCCTGCCTAACTCACTAACTTCCAGCCTTCCAGCCTCCCTCTGCCTCCCTCCCTCCATCCCTGCCTAACTCACTAACTTCCAGCCTTCAGCCTCCTCTCTGCCTCCCTCCCTGCCTAACTCACTAACTTCCAGCCTTCCAGCCTCCCTCTCTGCCTCCCTCCCTCCATCCCTGCCTAACTCACTAACGTCCAGCCTTCCAGCCTCCCTCTCTGCCTCCCTCCCTCCATCCCTGCCTAACTCACTAACTTCCAGCCTTCCAGCCTCCCTCTCTGCCTCCCTCCCTCCATCCCTGCCTAACTCACTAACGTCCAGCCTTCCAGCCTCCCTCTCTGCCTCCGTGCCTGCCTCCCTGTCTGCCGATGCTGCTGCTGGGGACAATAAGGTGTGTGTGTGTAGATGGGGGGGGGGGGACTGAATGGTGAAGGAGTATTAATGACATGCCATTGTTTTTTTATCTTCTACTTTGAAATTACGAGTTGGAGGATGAAACAATCAGCGTTCTCAGTCATGTTTGCATTGTAATGTATCAATGTGTGCAATGGCAGTTAGATAACATCTACTGACAGTCATGACAGTAAGGTGACATCTACTGGCAGAGTCATGACAGTTAGATAACATCTACTGACAGAGTCATGACAGTTAGATAACATCTACTGACAGAGTCATGACAGTTAGATAACATCTACTGACAGAGTCATGACAGTTAGGTAACATCTACTGACAGAGTCATGACAGTAAGGTAACATCTACTGACAGAGTCATGACAGTAAGGTAACATCTACTGACAGTTAGGTAACATCTACTGACAGAGTCATGACAGTAAGGTAACATCTACTGACAGTTAGGTAACATCTACTGACAGAGTCATGACAGTTAGGTAACATCTACTGACAGAGTCATGACAGTTAGGTAACATCTACTGACAGTTAGGTAACATCTACTGACAGAGTCATGACAGTTAGGTAACATCTACTGACAGTTAGGTAACATCTACTGACAGTTAGGTAACATCTACTGACAGAGCCATGACAGTTAGGTAACATCTACTGACAGTTAGGTAACATCTACTGACAGAGTCATGACAGTCAGGTAACATCTACTGACAGTTAGGTAACATCTACTGACAGAGTCATGACAGTTAGGTAACATCTACTGACAGAGTCATGACAGTTAGGTAACATCTACTGACAGTTAGGTAACATCTACTGACAGAGTCATGACAGTTAGGTAACATCTACTGACAGTTAGGTAACATCTACTGACAGTTAGGTAACATCTACTGACAGAGTCATGACAGTTAGGTAACATCTACTGACAGTTAGGTAACATCTACTGACAGAGTCATGACAGTCAGGTAACATCTACTGACAGTTAGGTAACATCTACTGACAGAGTCATGACAGTAAGGTAACATCTACTGACAGTTAGGTAACATCTACTGACAGAGTCATGACAGCCAGGTAACATATACTGAGAGAGTCATGACAGTCAGGTAACATCTACTGACAGTTAGGTAACATCTACTGACAGAGTCATGACAGTTAGGTAACATCTACTGACAGAGTCATGACAGTCAGGTAACATCTACTGACAGTTAGGTAACATCTACTGACAGAGTCATGACAGTTAGGTAACATCTACTGACAGAGTCATGACAGTAAGGTAACATCTACTGACAGTTAGGTAACATCTACTGACAGAGTCATGGCAGTTAGATAACATCTACTGACAGAGTCATGACAGTTAGATAACATCTACTGACAGAGTCATGACAGTTAGGTAACATCTACTGACAGTTAGGTAACATCTACTGACAGTTAGATATCATCTACTGACAGAGTCATGACAGTTGTAACATCTACTGACAGAGTCAGGTAACATCTACTGACAGAGTCATGACAGTCAGGTAACATCTACTGACAGTTAGGTAACATCTACAGAGTCATGACAGGGCAGAGTCATGACAGTCAGGTAACATCTACTGACAGAGTCATGACAGTTAGATAACATCCTTGAAGACAATGTAGAAGAATAAACATTTTCTCCCACTCTGTCTCTCTTATTCTCTTTCTGTCTTAGTTTGTTTCTCTGTCTTTACAGAGTCAGCTAGTGAGAGATTAGAGGTGACCAATACCTCCTGTGGTTGTCCTCTCAGCAGCTGAGAGGACAACCATTTTCCTGTCTCATTCTCAGTGGCTGAGAGGACAACCATTTTCCTGTCTCATTCTCAGTGGCTGAGAGCACAACCATTTTCCTGTCTCATTCTCAGTGGCTGAGAGGACAACCATTTTCCTGTCTCATTCTCAGTGGCTGAGAGCACAACCATTTTCCTGTCTCATTCTCAGTGGCTGAGAGGACAACCATTTTCCTGTCTCATTCTCAGTGGCTGAGAGCACAACCATTTTCCTGTCTCATTCTCAGTGGCTGAGAGGACAAACATTGTCTTCTCTGATTCTTAGCAGTTAAGAGGACAACTATTGTCCAGTTTGATTATTAGCGGTTGAGAGGACAACCATTGTCCTGTCTGATTATTAGCGGTTGAGAGGACAACTATTGTCCAGTCTGATTCGCAGCGGATTAGAGGAGACTATTGTCCTGTCTGATTCTTAGCTTCTGAGAGGACAAAAATTTTCCTGTCAAATTCTCAGCATCTGAGAGGAGAACCAGTGTCTTGCCTGATTCCCTGCGGTTGAGATGTGAGGCTGTGAAACATGATTGACGTTTTGTCCATTTACCCACCTCTCCTCCATTCAGTCCTCCTCTCCTCTCCTCCACTCAGTCCTCCTCTCTCCTCCACTCAGTCCTCCTCTCCTCCCGGTCAGACATCCTCTCCTCCAGTCAGACATCCTCTCCTCAGTCCTCCTCCAGTCAGTCCTCAGTCCTCCTCTCCTCTAGTCAGTCCCTCCTCACCTCTCCTCCAGTCAGTCCTCCTCACCTCTCCTCCAGTCAGTCCTCCTCAACTCTCCTACAGTCAAGTCCTCTCACCTCTCCTCCAGTCAGTCTCTCCTCAGTCAGTCCTCCTCTCCTCCAGTCAGTCCTCCTCTCCTCCAGTCAGACATCCTCTCCTCCAGTCAGTCCTCCTCTCCTCCAGTCAGTCCTCCTCTCCTACAGTCAGTCCTCCTCTCCTCTCCCCCAGTCAGTCCTCCTCTCCTCTCCCCCCAGTCAGTCCTCCTCTCCTCTCCCCCAGTCAGTCCTCCTCTCCTCCAGTCAGTTCTCCTCTCCCCCAGTCAGTGCTCCTCTCCTCTCCCCAGTCAGTCCCTCTCCTCCTCCCCCAGTCAGTCCCTCTCCTCTCCCCCCAGTCAGTCCCTCTCCTCTCCTGATCAGTCCCTCTCTCTCCACCAGTCAGTCCTCTCCTCTCACCCAGTCAGTCCTCCTCTCCCCAGTCAGTCCTCCTCTCTCCCCCAGTCAGTCCTCCCTCTCTCCCCAGTCAGTCCTCCTCTCCTGCAGTCAGTCCTCCCTCTCCTCTCCCCAGTCAGTCATCCTCTCCTCTCCCCAGTCAGTCATCCTCTCCTCTCCCCCTAGTCAGTCATCTCTCCTCTCCCCCAGTCAGTCATCCTCTCCTCTCCCCCAGTCAGTCCTCCTCTCCTCTCCTCCAGTCAGTCCTCCTCTCCTCTCCTCCAGTCAGTCCTCCTTTCCTCTCCCCAATCAGTCCTCCTCTCCCCAGTCAGTCCTCCTCTCCCCCAGTCAGTCCTCCTCTCCCTCCAGTCAGTCCTCCTCTCCCCGAGTCAGTCCTCCTCTCCCCCAGTCAGTCCTCCTCCTCCCCCAGTCAGTCCTCCTCTCTCCCAGTCAGTCCTCCTCTCCACCAGTCAGTCCTCCTCTCCTCTACACCAGTCAGTCCTTCCTCTCCCCCAGTCAGTCCTCCTCTCCCCAGTCAGTCCTCCTCTCCCCCAGTCAGTCCTCCTCTCCCCCAGTCAGTCCTCCTCTCCTGTCCCCCAGTCAGTCCTCTTCTCCCCCAGTCAGTCCTCCTCTCCTCTCCTCCAGTCAGTCCTCCTTTCCTCTCCCCCCAGTCAGTCCTCCTCTCCCACAGTCAGTCCTCCTCTCCCACAGTCAGTCCTCCTCTCCACCAGTCAGTCCTCGTCTCCTCTCCTCCAGCCAGTCCTCCTCTCCTCTCCTCCAGTCAGTCCTCCTCTCATCTCCTCCAGTCAGTCCTCCTCTCATCTCCCCAGTCAGTCCTCCCTCTCATCTCACCCAGTCAGTCCTCCTCTCCTCTCACCCAGTCAGTCCTCCTCTCCTCTCACCCAGTCAGTCCTCCTCTCCTCTCACCCAGTAAGTCCTCCTCTCCCCAGTCATTCCTCCTCTCCACCAGTCAGTCCTCCTCTCCCCAGTCAGTCCTCCTCTCCTCTCCCCCAGTCAGTCCTCCTCTCCCCAGTCAGTCCTCCTCTCCTGTCCCCAGTCAGTCCTCTTCTCCCCCAGTCAGTCCTCCTTCTCCTCTCCTCCAGTCAGTCCTCCTTTCCTCTCCCCAGTCAGTCCTCCTCTCCCACAGTCAGTCCTCCTCTCCCACAGTCAGTCCTCCTCTCCACCAGTCAGTCCTCGTCTCCTCTCCTCCAGCCAGTCCTCCTCTCCTCTCCTCCAGTCAGTCCTCCTCTCCATCTCCTCCAGTCAGTCCTCCTCTCATCTCCCCCAGTCAGTCCTCCTCTCATCTCACCCAGTCAGTCCTCCTCTCCTCTCTCCAGTCAGTCCTCCTCTCCTCTCACCCAGTCAGTCCTCCTCTCCTCTCACCCAGTAAGTCCTCCTCTCCCCCAGTCATTCCTCCTCTCCACCAGTCAGTCCTCCTCTCCCCAGTCAGTCCTCCGTCTCCTCCTCTCCCCCAGTCAGTCCTCCTTCCTCCCCCAGTCAGTCCGCCTCTCCTCTCTCCCAGCTCAGTCCTCCTCTCCTCTCCCTCAGTCAGTCCTCCTCTCCTCTCCCCAGTCAGTCCTCCTTCTCCTTCTCCCCCAGTCAGTCCTCCTCTCCTCTCCCCCCAGTCAGTCCTCCTCTCCTCTCCCCAGTCAGTCCTCCTCTCCTCTCCCCACTCAGGTCCTCCTCTCCTCTCCAACACTCCTCCCGTACAGCAGTAAACAGATTACCAGTCCACGGATACAGTGCAAAGGAC
>NW_026281960.1:0-25000 GCF_023373465.1 Oncorhynchus keta
CCCCTAGTCCTGTCCTGGCCTGGTGATAAGGTGCCTTCCTGTCCCTGTATCCCGCCCCCTAGTCCTGTCCTGGCCTGGTGATAAGGTGCCTGCTTATTATTTTTTCCATGAGGTTGGGTTGTTGATGTAAGGAATGTTGTTCGGTCTCTTCTGCTGGCATGGGACCTCCTTGGGATATATGCAAAGATACATAAGCAGACAGACAAGCATGTAAGTACACAATCACACACACACAAACAAACACACACACACACACACTCCATACTCTGTCATTCTGATCTATTCTGGATCATACTGATGGGTTTTTTGGAACACAGGGTGCACACAGCCTTCGCCATCAGCTGTTTTCTGACCCCCCAGGGGAGAGTTCACTCAGCATCCCCATTGAACCCCCATAACACTGTTTGTGTTTGTTTGTCTCACTCCTGTCTCAGCCTTTTCTCCAGCTCCATCTCTGTCAGGGACAGGTGTACACTAAGCCACTCAGAAAACACAGAGACACAGCATCCATCTTGCCACAGCAGCTTTTAACACCTTTAAAAACAGCATTTCCAAGATAGCTCAGCCACATGTCCAAAAACTCCCAACACAACAGAAACCGTTACTAATTTATAACCCTGGATGGATGGAGCTGGGAAACTTCCAGACGAATCAGGGCAGAAAGAAAGGAGAAAGAAATCCGCGAAATTGAAATCAATAATTTCATTAAATGCAGACCCTATTCTCCTCCTGCCTCTCTCCTCCTGCCTCTCTCCTCTAGCCTCTCTCCTCCAGCGGCTCTACTTCCCCTCAAACAACAACAACAACACAAGGAAACAGCAGAGAAACAAGAGTTGACCTTTGTCCAGTGGCCAACCATTCCATTTATTTCTCCCTTATCAAGCTGCTGATCAGAAGAGGCATCTACACTGATAATGCCCAGGATAATAGCAAGACCAGGCAGGAGCTAACGACAGAGAGACAGGCCAGAGAAAGAAAAATGTGTTTTGGCTGTATTCTTTTTCTCTGCACGCACGCACACACACGCACGCACGCACGTACGCACGCACGCACGCACGCACGCACACACACACACACACACACACACACACACACACACACACACACACACACACACACACACACACACACACACACACACACACACACACACACGCACACACACACACACACACACACACACGCACACACACACACACACACAGTATGTGATATATGGAGGGCCCTTAGGAAAATTTACGAGGGTTGTTGTTTTGGTGCTGGGTTGGGTTTGTGCTCTAATTCAAGGTATCCCATCAATAAGCAGGAACATCTTGTGTGTGTATGGTTTGGTAGTCTGACATTTAACAAGCCCTGAGACTATCTGCTGCAAAAACAGAGGGAACACATACTGTATCTGTGTGTACTGACCAACTGCCAGCACACAACTAATGATGTCATAGAATTATACATGTACATACACATGTATGATACATGTGAACAGCCTAACGTGTGAAGGACTCCAGAGACCATATTACAGCCTATGTCTGGTACTGTAGCTAAAGGCTGGCCAACCAGAAGTGAGTGAAACCCCAGGTGTCTTCTTGAGTGAGTAGAGTCCAGAGGCATCAGGAGAAAGATCACCTCTGCTGTTGTCTTCCTCAAATCTGAAACAGGCCCATTATCCAGGCCTTCCGGGGCAGGCCTGCAGCCTCTAGTACCTCAATATCAGCAGACTTGGTTGCCTGCAGCCTTTGTCACTACCACTACCTCCTCTGATTTACGGCCTCTATTGCTCAGGGGTGTTAACACCCTCAACAGCCTCATCCCCAACCTCCACAGCCCCATTCCCAACCTCCACCACCCCATTTCCAACCTCCACCACCCCATCCCCAATTCCACCACCCCATTCCCAACCTCCACCACCCCATCTGGCTAACCCCATTCCCTCCTTGGTCAACCCCATTCCCAACCTCCACCACCCCATCTGTCACCTCCACCACCCCATCCCCAACCTCCACCACCCCATCTAACCCTCCACCACCCCATTCCCAACCTCCACCACCCCATTCCCAACCTCCACCACCCCATCCCCTACTCCAAATCCCTTATTCCACCACCCCCATCCCCAACCTCCAATGCAGGGAGAAACCTCCAACCCCATTCCCAACCTCCAATCATCCCCAACCTCCACCACCCTATTCCCAACCTTATTTCTTCCTCCCCAACCTCCACCACCCCATCCCCAACCTCCACCACCCCATTCCCAAGGCACAGATTGAGTGACCCCAGGTGGCCCTCACCAGAGGTGGCTAAATTCTCTCCTTGGTCAATCTATCATCTCAGGGATCCTCTGTCAATGCAGATTAGCACTACTACGCATTGCTGGTCTGGCATATCTACACTATACAAATGAATCAATTCCTATTCTACTAAAGCCTTATTCCTATCATTCTTATCCCAATCACAATGTGGGGAGAAAATCTATTTCTATAGCTAAATCATAATAAACAATTCTATGTCTGCATGTTATTTCTTCCTTTCTCTTCTTTCATTTTATACTCTCTTCTCTTTTTTGTTGGAAGAGAGGAACTGGCGGCGGTCCGTCCTCTGTTCAGAGGTCACTGTCCCTCCTCTCTCTCTCTCTCTCTCTCTCTCTCTCTCTTTCTTTCTCTCCTCGCTCTTCCCGCTCGCTCTAGACAGAAGCCAAACATTTGTTACAGCCTCATTTGGTTTCCTGGTACAGAGTAGTGTCTGGAGAAATGTCCAACGTTGAAAAGCTAATGTGAGAACATGAGTAGAAACATTCACTGAGTCAAAGGAAACATTCAAGTCTTTTCCTCAATAACAGAAACAAGAAACATGTTTTAACTTCTGGGGAATTGGAGGAAAGATATATGTATAAGACACACAAAGAATGATGTGAGGTAAAAACATATCAGGCCCTTGTTCATCCCCTGATACTAAAATGTTAAGTTCAATTATTGTTTTCCAGCCATGTGACAGTACAGGTGAGCTTTATATTACACACACACACACACACACACACACACACACACACACACACACACACACACACACACACACACACACACACACACACACACACACACACACACACACACACACACACACACACACACACACACACACAGAGCTGGCCATTGACGATTTATTTATGAAGTCTAAGCTCAGTACCAGCAAGGTAACCACTCTGAAACAACTTAAAGTGCTTAAATCTACACTGAATATTTCATCCCCCAACTTTATCCCTTTGAGTCGCTTTCAGGAAGGGAGGGGAGGGAGGGAGGGAGGGAGGGAGGGAGGGAGGGAGGAGGGAGGGAGGAAACTGCAGGTGTGGGGGCTGGGAAATAAAGAGGGAGAGAAAAGGAGGGAGAGAGAAAGGAGAGGGAGAGAAAAGGAGGGTGCAGCTCACAGGCCTTCTCAAGGTTAGAGCAGGGAGGAAGGAGAAGGTTAGTATTCACTCTTCACTCTCTGTCTCCCCCTCACCCCCCCTCTCCCACCCCTCTCCCTCTCCCAGCACAACAGACTCTGAACCTCTTTCTTTCATGTAAGGAAAAAAAGGCTTTGGAAAAAAGGGTTCAGAAAGCAAAACGTTGTTGGGCACAGATTTGACAACATGCAGGGAATCTTTACTTCCTTTGAAAGAACTCTGTTAAGAACTCCACGGTATAGAGAGAAACCCCAATCCCCCACCCACTTCCAGATCCCTGTGAATGTGGGAATGCCTAATATATGATGGGCACTTTCCTTTTCCCCTCCCTGCCCCCTCTCATTTTGATCTGTTTATCCCTGTCCTGTGTCTATCTATATGGAGATAAGAGGAGAGAATATAGGAGGAGGAGAGAAGAGAGGAGAAGAGGGGAGGGGAGAAGAGGAGAGGCAGGCAGGGTGGCAGTGAGCTGCTGAGGTATTGAGGGATATGAAATATTTACCAGCAGTATCATTCCTCAGACAGAGGAGGAGTAGGAAAGAAGAAGAGAGGAGAGTGAGAGCTGCCCATCTTCTGTGAGGAAGGAATGAAGATCATTGAAGTCGATCCCAGTCTTAAGCACTTTCCCTGTTCTCTGAAGAATAATACAGTCAATCACATATTACGGCTAATAATATTTCAATGTCTCAAAGTCCAGATGGCATCTGATTTTCAGTGATGGTAAATTGTGACAAGTTAAGTTGTGGGGACATGAAAGTTTGAAACAAATACTTGAAAAATGTTGGACACACAAGAGGATACACACACACACACACACACACACACACACACACACACACACACACACACACACACACACACACACACACACACACACACACACACACACACACACACACACACACACACACACACACACACACACACACACACACACACACAACAGTGTGTAATATAATAATCCTCTGTGTTTGAGGAGACTTCAAGGATAGGGAGGCCAACCCATGGTGAGGCTTTTAATGTGTGTGTGTGTATCCCACCGTTTGCCTTTGAGCAGACAGGGCTGTGCTACACTCTTAGGACAGTGTGATCCGGACGTGAGTAAAAGGCCTATTAGGGAGGGAGACAGAGGAGAGGAAGGAAGCTTTACTACCATGCTGCTGTTCTGTTTTCACAACCCTCACACAACTACCAGGAGACTGGGGCTAACAAAACAAAAAGAGGACTGGTCCTTCCCTGGGTTGAGGAAGGTATCTCAGTCAGACCTCTGGTAGGGCTGGCAGGGGGTAGTTGTAGGATGTGTCCACTGTGAGAGCCCAGCATACATGGGGACTAAGGGTGGGCAAAACAACCATGAGCCTATAGAGTCTTAGTATTGCTTAACACACACCTTGACATAAACCTCCACATTATATTTGACCTTCACAGGACTCTATAAGGAGGCATAGAGGTGGGCCAAAACAAAAACAAGAGTAGGATAAACACACACTGACCTATACCAATCAGAATAGGAGCAGGCCGGCCCTACGGCCAAAGCTACACTTCCTGACCAGCAGGCCTGACACACTGACATCTGACCTTCGACCCCATACCTCACCTGGGTCCTGTAGAGTCCCTGCTCTCCTACTCTCTGGGGTCAGGGCTGTTTCCAGTGTCAGAGGTCAGGAGATGACACAGCACTCCTGTGTTTGTCTGGGGGTGGGGTGAGGCAAGTGCCGTACATCAGCGGAATCTTGTCCCACAGGAAGTCAATTGTGTATGTGTGTGTGTGTGTGTGTGTGTGTGTGTGTGTGTGTGTGTGTGTGTGTGTGTGTGTGTGTGTGTGTGTGTGTGTGTGTGTGTGTGTGTGTTGCTTTTAAAATAAATGCATCAAGGAGGCCATACCAAACGAGCCTCATCAGTATCTGCTAAACTGGAATGGAGGGGAGAAAAAGATTGAGCGGCATAAATGATCGAAATGACAGATCCATAATGGATCAAATGACAGAGTATGGAGCCTGTGCTGCTCCTGGGTGTGTGTGTGTGTGTGTGTGTGTGTGTGTGTGTGTGTGTGTGTGTGTGTGTGTGTGTGTGTGTGTGTGTGTGTGTGTGTGTGTGTGTGTGTGTGTGTGTGTGTGTGTTGCATGCCTGCTGACAAAATGACCAGACACAACCTTTACAGCTGACCTACACAGAAAAACAGCCCACAAAAAATACAGAGAAAATCCATGCAGCCAAAGTAAAAGCGCCTCTCGTCTGATGAGTGATGTTAAACAACAACTGGACTACCAGGCAATTAACATGATTAGAGTGCAGTGCATTGTAGACTTTAGTGTTCCCCCTTCCCTCCCCTCCACCTACTCCAGTCTGTACGCACGCACGCACGCACGCACGCACGCACGCACGCACGCACGCACGCACGCACGCACGCACGCACGCACGCACGCACACACACACACACACACACACACACACACACACACACACACACACACACACACACACACTCCTCCATTGGGCCCAGTGCTCATTATCATACATGCTTTAACAGGCCAGCGAGGCTGCTGGGCCCTGTCAACGCTCTCCACTTTATTTATTAGTAAACAGAAACAGATGGGGAGGGGGAGGTGGTATTGACTAACCAAAGCCTTTAAACAGGAATCAATGACAGGGGTGGAGCACTGAGACAGGGCATTAACTCTGTAATATGGGGTTATGAAATGACTGGGTTGTTTAACCACTAGTGGGCTGTGTGGCTCAGTGGAGTAGTGGCTGGATAGAAGGCTAACGTGACTGTTGGCTACATGACTTCTGTCTTTGTTTTGACTGTATTGGGAGTGTGTGTGGGGGGGCATGACACGCGAGCCAGCAGTCGCTGACAACAGATTTATAAGCGGAGGCATTGCAGGATTGATCCATTGATTAGTGGTGCAGGCGAGTTAGCACTTCTATTTTAGTGGCAGAAAAGCATTATCAGGGAGATGGCTTATGGGGCTGTTGTTGGAGGAGGTTTGATCGGGAGCGTGCCGTGGCGGTTGTGTGCTGGTGACAGGGTTGGGTCCTGTACTGTGGACTGACACCATTCATCTATACACTTAATCAGTCTCTAGCTGTGAGTGAAAGGGGAGACACTTTGTAACTGTGTGTGGTTACTGTGTCTGATACATCATCCAGGACATAGGACTTCCAGGAAGAGTAGGGTACACATATCAACAAGATATACTGTCCCATCTCATATCACTACTGATGATTTACAGCATTACATCACTGAGGGGCCAGGAGAGCAGACAGAGTAAACAGATACATATTAGTAGTAGATACAGAGTGATACATGACAGTAGGAAGCACAGAGAGAGGTGAAAGTGGGTAGAGAAAGAGAAAGTGTGAAAGAGAGAAAAGAGAGAGAGAGAGAGAGAGAGAGAGAGAGAGAGAGAGAGATGGAGAGAGAGAGAGAGAGAAAGAGAGAGAGAGAAAGAGAGAGAGAGAGAGAGAAACATAGGGGGAGAGAAATAGAGAGAGAGGGAGAGAGAAAGAGAGAAAGAGAGAGAGAGACCTAAGTAGTAGATAGACAGAGAAAGACATACAGTACAGTCAAAAGTTTGGACACACCTACTCATTCAAGGGTTTTTTCTTTACATTGTAGAATAATAGTGAAGACATCAAACCTATGAAATAACAGATATGGAATCTTGTAGTAACCAAAAAAACTAATTTTATATTTGAGATTCTTCAAAGTAGCCACTCTTTGGCTTGATGACAGCTTTGCACCCTCTTGGCATTCTCTCAACCATCTTTATAGTCACCTGGAATGCATTTCAATTAACAGGTGTGCCTAATTTTTTCCCTTCTTAATGCGTTTGAGCCAATCAGTTGTGTTGTGAAAAGGTAGGGGTGTGATACAGAAGATAGCCCTATTTGATAAAAGACCAAGTCCATATTATGGCAAGAACGGCTCAAATAAGCAAAGAGAAAAGACAGTTACTGTAAGTCAATCCGGAACATCTCAAGAACTTTGACATTTTCTTCCAGTGCAGTCGCAAAAACCATGAAGCGCTATGATGAAACTGTCTCTAACGAGGACCACCACAGCACAGGAAGACCCAGAGTTACCTCTGCTGCAGATGATAAGTTCAGTAGAGTTACCTGCACCTTAGTTCAAGTAACAGACACATCTCAACATCAACTGTTTAGAGGTGACTGCATGAATCAGGCCTTCAAATTGCTGCAAAGAAACCACTAATAAAGGACACCAATAAGAAGAAGAGACTTGTTTGGGCCAAGAGACACGAGCAATAGACATTAGAACAGTGGAAATCTGTCCTTCGGTCTGATGAGTCCAAATTTGAGATTTTGGTTCCAACTGCCGTGTCTTTGTAGAGTAGGTGAACTGATGATCTCTGCATGTGTGGTTCCCACCGTGAAGCATGGAGGAGGATTTTTAAATTTCTTTTAAATTTTACCTTTATTTTACTAGGCAAGTCAGTTAAGAACAAATTCTTATTTTCAATGACGGCCTAGGAACAGTGGGTTAACTGCCTGTTCAGGGGCAGAACGACAGATTTGTACCTTGTCAGCTCGGGGATTCGAACTTGCAACCTTTCGGTTACTAGTAACGGATGTGAAACGGCTAGCTTAGTTAGCGGTGTGCGCTAAATAGCGTTTCAATCGGTTACGTCACTTGCTCTGAGACCTTGAAGTAGTAATTCCCCTTGCTCTGCAAGGGCCGTGGCTTTGTGGAGCGATGGGTAATGATGCTTCGAGGGTGACTATTGTTGATGTGTGCAGAAGGTCCCTGGTTGGCGCCCGGGTATGGGCGAGGGACGGTTAAATTATACTGTTACATTGATGCTGTTGACCCGGGATTACTGGTTGCTGCGGAAAAAGGAGGAAGGTCAAAGGGTGAGTGTAACGGATGTGAAACGGCTCGCTGGTTAGCGGTGTGCGCTAAATAGCGTTTCAATCGGGGTTACGTCACTTGCTCTGAGACCTTGAAGTAGTAATTCCCCTTGCTCTGCAAGGGCCGTGGCTTTTGTGGAGCGATGGGTAATGATGCTTCGAGGGTGACTGTTGTTGATGTGTGCAGAAGGTCCCTGGTTCGCGCCCGGGTATGGGCGAGGGACGGTTTAAAATTATACTGTTACACTAGTCCAACGCTCTAACCACTAGGCTACCCTGCCGATGTGTGATGGTGCGGGGTGCTTTGCTGGTGACACTGTCAGTGATTTACATATAATTCAAGGCTATTTAACCAGCATGGCTACCATAGCATTATGCAGCGATACCCCATCCCATCTGGTTTGTGCTTAGTGAGACTATCATTACACCTCCTGTGTTTTGGGTCCTGGCTGTGTAAGGGCTATTTGACCAAGAAGGAGAGTGATGGAGTGCTGCATCAGATGACCTGGCCTCCACAATCACCCAACCTCAACCTAATTGAGATGGTTTGGAATGAGTTAGACCACAGAGTGAAGGAAAAGCAGCTAACAAGTGCTCAGCATATGTGGGAACTCCTTCAAGACAGTTGGAAAAGCGTTGCAGGTGTAGCTGGTTGAGAGAATGCCAAGAGTGTGCAAAGCTGTCATCAAGCAAAAGGTGGCTACTTTGAAGAATCTCGCATGTAAAATATATTTGGAATTGTTTAACACTTTTTGGTTACTACATGATTCCATGTGTTATTTCATAGTTTTGATGTCTTCACTATTATTCTAGAATGTAGAAAGGAGTAAAAAATAAAGAAAATCCCTTGAATGAGTAGGTGTGTCCAAACCTTGACTGTTAGTGTATGTGTGCAGTAGGATCATTGCATGTCTCCAGGAGGATCATGTCTCCAGGAGGGTCATTGTATGTCTCCAGGAGGCTCATTGTGTGTGTCTCTCCAGGAAGATCATTGTGTGTGTGTCTCCAGGAGGATAATTGTGTGCGTCTCCAGGAGGCTCATTGTGTATGTCTCTCCAGGAGGATCATTGTGTGTCTCTCTCCAGGAGGATCATTGTGTGTTTCTCCAGGAGGATCATTGTGTGTGTCTCCAGGAGGATCATTGTGTGTCTCCAGGAGGATCATTGTGTGTGTGTGTATCAAGGAGGATCATTGTGTGTGTGTCTCCAGGAGGATCATTGTGTGTGTCTCCAGGAGGATAATTGTGTCTGTGTCTCCAGGAGGATCATTGTGTGTGTGTCTCCAGGAGGATCATTTGTGTGTGTCTCCAGGAGGATCATTGTGTGTGTGTTTCCAGGAGGATCCTTGTGTTTCTCCAGGAGGAACAGTGCTAAGCTATGCTGCAGTCAGAGGTCATCGCCATAATCTCTATTAATGAGCTTTATCATAAGACAGCTCTGTGCCGTAATCCAATATGGGACGACACACACACACCTGCACACATACACATACAACCCTTACTGCCCAGCACAGGGACTGAGCCTCAGTGAGCCCAGGCCTTAAACCACCCACTGGAAGGCAATTAAGAGTTTAACCTGGATGCAGCCTAGTGAATCCAGAGAGAGACTCCTCAGTCTCCAGTCAAATGGAGCAGGACACAGCAAAAAGAGAAAGAGATAGTTGCAGGAGAGGTGGAGAGGTTGTGGAGAGAGGAAGAAAGAGAGAGGAAGAGAGACGGACATGGAGAGAGAGAAAAGGAGAGAGACAAAGAGAGATAGAGAGGGTGTGGAGGAATGAAGAAAGAGAGGGAGAGGGAGAGATGGACACGAGAGAGAAAAGAAAGAGAGAGAGAGAGAGAGAGAGAGAGAGAGAGAGAGAGAGAGATATGGAGCGATATTCGTCAAAGAGAGCAAAATCAACAAAGATGGGACAAGAGCCAGAGGTTGAGCGAGTTTTGCGAGGGAACAGGGTAGAGAGATAGCAATAGGTAGAGAGAGAGATAGAGAGAGAGATAGAGATAGGTAGAGAGAGATAGATATAGGTGGAGAGAGAGAGAGAGATAGCGATAGGTAGAGAGATGGCGATAGGTAGAGAGAGCAGCAGTGCTAGGCTAAGCTCAGTGCAGTCAGAGTACACAGCATCGCCTGGCTGAGAGAAAGGTCATCCCCTCATCCTCTCCAAGGACTTCCTTAAATAAAGTCTCCCATCCTGCACTTTCCAGAGCAAACAACCTCCTCCGTTCTTTATTAACTAAATATGAGCCACTCTGACCGGGGACAAAAATTCAATATTTTCCCCACCAAATATTTAAACCAAGCAAATAAACAGATAAATAAATAGACCTCCCCTGCCGACGGAGGAGGACGGCCAGCCCTCTGGATGTAATTTGACGGCCCAGTTATTTGAAGGGCCAGAGCCCACAGCTACTCATTTGAGGACCTGTCAATCAAAGCAAGAGCGAAAAGCGACGCCGGTGTTGTCGCCATGGAGGTGTGTGTGTGTTTCTGTGCGTGTGCGCATTGTCACACACACATCCTTTTCAAGGTTGGAGCAGATAAGGTGAGCGTCTCTCCTTATGAATACATCCCCCCTCCTCTCCTCCCTCTCTCCTCTCATCCCCCCTCCTCTCCTCCCTCTCTCCTCCTCTCATCCCCCTCTCTGGGCCACCTATCAAAACATCTTCATGCTGGCCTAATAGCTAGAGCTTTCATCCCGTTGTGTTCGCTGTCCAGGAGATACATTAAACATGATGACCGTGAGAGAGAAGAGAGGTGCAGCAGCAGAGAGAGTGACTTGTCTCGGCTAATTCCACCCGGCTGAAAGGCTGTTTTCTCTCTCTCTGACCAGCCGGTCAGGCAGGAGGAAGAGGCCAGTGGCATCCAACAGGCATATTAGATTATATTTTAGATATTTTTGTTCAGTGTCGATGACTCAATTATGCCTGGCTTCTCATTGCTGTGCTATCTTGGCATAAGTAAATAGAGCCATTCTAACTAAGCTAACACCGCTAACTAGGCTAACACCGCTAACTAGGTTAACGCCGCTAAGGAAGTGATACAGAAATAAGCACAAATGCTACAAACCAACTCAGGGGAACCGGGCTCAAAAATGAACTGTGAATCTGAATGAGAGAGGAGAGGGAAGTAGAGGGGTCTCTCTGGCCAGGCCCTCAGACAGGCAGAGCCAAGAGGAAAAGCTTGTCAAGCTGAAGACTAAGAGTGGTGACCAAAGTGATGGAAATGGTAATGTTTTGGAGCAGCAGGCATCTGGAGCTAAGGGGTCTAGGGCTGGACATGTCCACTGAAGACCCAGCCGGGGAGTTGAGGAAAAAGTGGGTCAGAGGACTTCAGAGCCACTAGTGAAGATCAAGGCTGGGGGGAAGAGAGAGAGAGAGAGAGAGAGAGAGAGAGAGAGAGAGAGAGAGGCCCTGTAGGACAGACAGGCTGGTGACCAGAGCCAGGCCACAGCAGTGTCCCACAAACATCATATATGCTACTGTTTGATCTGCTTTCCCCACACGCACTAATGCATGCACTAACGCACGCACTAACGCACACAGGCACACACACACACGCACGCACACACACACACAGGCACTAATGCACGCACACACACACACACAGGCACACACGCTACACACACACACACACACACACACACACACACACACACACACACACACACACACACACACACACACACACACACACACACACACACACACACACACACACACACACACACACACACACACACACACACACACACCTTGCCCTCTGGACCTCATTAAGCTCTTGCAATCATCAACAACATCAACGCTTAACTTAACTCCCACAAACAGTACTACCACATTCATCCTAATACTTACTGAACTGAGTGCTTGTGAAACTGTTAGAAGCCATACAGACCCCCACACAGACGATGTGAAGTCTAGGGGATGGTTTGATTTACTTTGAAAAGAGGCGTTGGAATTTAGCAACCCATCTGACCTGGTTGGGCCTTGCAAGGCTGGTAACACTGCTGGGGGTGGAAGAGATACGTGTGTGTGTGTGTGTGTGTGTACATACAGGAGGCCTATCTGCTAATGAGCTGGTAGACAGGGCTTATGGTTTTGACTGGCCCCTCATTCCATTAGGAGAGAAACAGGACCTGTATTATGTGCTGATCATGTGGAGGCTCTCCTGTTTCTCTACCTTCCTCAGTAGTCTAATGCTTCTGGGCCTAGCATGGGAGCATGGAGGGGCTTCTCTGGGGAGCTATTGTCACAGACTATAACCCATTCATCAGTCAAGTCAGGAGAGGAGAGGGGAATGAGAGAGTGAATGGATAAGGCAGATGATGAAGAACAAACAAAAGTCAGTGAAGATGTTGAAATATCTTCTCCATGAGGAATTAGGATTGATGGAGCTGAAAATAAAGCATGATCTGTTTTGTACATGAACATACTGGTGAAGAGAGATCATTTATTGAATTGGAAATCACTGCAATTTAGCACGACAAATTTACCACTGCAATTTTTATGATATTGGTACAAATAAAACAATATATTTTACAGTATGTCATCAATTAGTTAGAATAGGTCAATAAGTCAATGTTGTGTCGTTGTGTTGACCGGTGCTGGTCTCTGTCATTGATAAATGATAATGGGCCAGCCCACTGCTGACAGAGACCTCTGAGTAGTGATACCATCTACCCCTGACTGCTCCTACTATTACTACTGCCTAGGGCCCCCAACCAGCATACAGACACATGTGCACGCACACACAAACACTCACTTCCAAACCACCCTTTCACCCAATCCCTGGCCACACACACACACAAACACAATACATGTGAAAGGGATATGACCCCAAACCGATACTTTTCACAACACACACCTGGTTATTTTGTCTTCCCTGCCACCTGTTGTTGGTTTAATTGAGGCTGGGTTGGTCTGTTGCCTGCTGACCTGGCCAGAACAATGCATACCTGTGCCTCCCCTCTAGCACAATGTAATTGTCTCTTCAAGTGGGGCCTTTTGCCAGCAGCCCCGGGGCCCGGCCTGGCAGGGGGACTGTATATACCCAGCTAGGCCCATTCATCACTCAGTCACTCAGTCACTCAGCCACTACAGGAAGTAGTTAACATGGCCGACCTATGGGGCTGTTGGACAGGGGAAAACACACAGAACAATGGCCATACTTATTCATCATCTAACCCCATGTACATCAATCAATCAGTCTGCTGTGTTTGCTCAACTAATTCAGCCGGTTCAGTCTTGGATCAGGGAGGGGGTGTGAGAGAGAGATGATGATTATGTTAGTGTTTTGTTCTTATACATAGTCATTGTCCCACTGAAGTGGTGGGTATCACTATACATAGGTGGTAACCTCAATACTATACTACATGCAGCTAGCAGTATCTAGGCCAGGGTTAAGGGTTGAGAGTGTACATTAGGTAGTTGGGTAGTGCTGGGTATAGCAGGTCTCCATGGTTGTAACTTAGCTACAGTAGACTCTTTCCTCAGCTTGGCTGGGCTTGTGGCTTCAACTGACTGTGTCAACCCAGCAGGCCCTTCCTGGCGGGAGAGGCCTATAAACCGGCATAGGGGTGTATTATTATTTTATGAGTAATTATTCAGTTAAAAAGTCATTTCTACACACCGGTAGTGTGAAACAGCAGCCCTTGCATTGAGACACCCCGTTCCAATTATAACTACCCTTCCAAATATGAACTTTTATTGACTGTGTTCATGACTAAATGAAATAAATACACAGAAGAAATACTCTTCTCACAGAAGAAATACTCTTAATGTCTAATATACAGTCACGTACAGTACATCATAGTAGAGAGAGCAAGCTAGAGTATGACAGACAGAATGGCCCGTCTATCTGCTTTACAGAGTAAGTCGATGGACAGAGTGGCCTGAAACCCAGGGGTTAGTTGTGCTGCAGACACACTTGGGCTCATTTGTTTGCCAGTGAAATAGGCCAGTAAATAAGAGGACTTTGTACAGATGGCTGCCAGGGCATCCCATCTATCTGGCAGGGGAGAGAGAGGCCAGGTAGTGACAGGGCATCCCATCTATCTGGCAGGGAGAGAGAGGCCAGGTAGTGACAGGGCATCCCATCTATCTGGCAGGGAGAGAGAGAGGCCAGGTAGTGACAGGGCATCCCATCTATCTGGCAGGGAGAGAGAGAGGCCAGGTAGTGACAGGGCATCCCATCTATCTGGCAGGGAGAGAGAGAGGCCAGGTGGAGACAGGACATCCCATCTATCTGGCAGGGAGAGAGAGAGGCCAGGTAGTGACAGGGCATCCCATCTATCTGGCAGGGGAGAGAGAGGCCAGGCGGTGACAGGGCATCCCATCTATCTGGCAGGGAGAGAGAGAGGCCAGGTAGTGACAGGGCATCCCATCTATCTGGCAGGGGAGAGAGAGGCCAGGTGGTGACAGGGCATCCCATCTATCTGGCAGGGAGAGAGAGAGGCCAGGTAGTGACAGGGCATCCCATCTATCTGGCAGGGAGAGAGAGGCCAGGTGGTGACAGGGCATCCCATCTATCTGGCAGGGAGAGAGCGAGGCCAGGTGGTGACAGGACATCCCATCTATCTGGCAGGGAGAGAGAGAGGCCAGGTGGAGACAGGGCATCCCATCTATCTGGCAGGGAGAGAGAGGCCAGGTGGTGACAGGGCGTCCCATCTATCTGGCAGGGAGAGAGAGAGGCCAGGTAGTGACAGGGCATCCCATCTATCTGGCAGGGAGAGAGAGAGGCCAGGTGGTGACAGGGCATCCCATCTATCTGGCAGGGAGAGAGAGAGGCCAGGTAGTGACAGGGCATCCCATCTATCTGGCAGGGGAGAGAGAGGCCAGGTGGTGACAGGACATCCCATCTATCTGGCAGGGAGAGAGAGGCCAGGTGGAGACAGGGCATCCCATCTATCTGGCAGGGAGAGAGAGAGGCCAGGTGGTGACAGAGCATCCCATCTATCTGGCAGGGGAGAGAGAGGCCAGGTAGTGACAGGGCATCCCATCTATCTGGCAGGGAGAGAGGCCAGGTAGTGACAGGGCATCCCATCTATCTGGCAGGGAGAGAGAGGCCAGGTGGAGACAGGGCATCCCATCTATCTGGCAGGGAGAGAGAGGCCAGGTAGTGACAGGGCATCCCATCTATCTGACAGGGAGAGAGAGAGGCCAGGTAGTGACAGGGCATCCCATCTATCTGGCAGGTTGAGAGAGAGGCCAGGTAGTGACAGGGCATCCCATCTATCTGGCAGGGAGAGCGAGGCCAGGTAGTGACAGGGCATCCCATCTATCTGGCAGGGAGAGAGAGGCCAGGTGGTGACAGGGCATCCCATCTATCTGGCAGGGAGAGAGAGGCCAGGTGGAGACAGGGCATCCCATCTATCTGGCAGCGAGAGAGAGAGGCCAGGTAGTGACAGGGCATCCCATCTATCTGGCAGGTTGAGAGAGAGGCCAGGTAGTGACAGGGCATCCCATCTATCTGGCAGGGAGAGAGAGGCCAGGTAGTGACAGGGCATCCCATCTATCTGGCAGGGAGAGAGAGAGGCCAGGTGGTGACAGGGCATCCCATCTATCTGGCAGGGGAGAGAGAGGCCAGGTGGAGACAGGGCATCCCATCTATCTGGCAGCGAGAGAGAGAGGCCAGGTGGTGACAGGGCATCCCATCTATCTGGCAGGGGAGAGAGAGAGGCCAGGTAGTGACAGGGCATCCCATCTATCTGGCAGGAGAGAGAGAGGCCAGGTGGAGACAGGGCATCCCATCTATCTGGCAGGGAGAGAGAGGCCAGGTAGTGACAGGGCATCCCATCTATCTGGCAGGGAGAGAGAGGCCAGGTAGTGACAGGGCATCCCATCTATCTGGCAGGGAGAGAGAGAGACCAGGTGGTGACAGGGCATCCCATCTATCTGGCAGGGAGAGAGAGAGGCCAGGTAGTGACAGGGCATCCCATCTATCTGGCAGGGAGAGAGAGGCCAGGTAGTGACAGGGCATCCCATCTATCTGGCAGGGAGAGAGAGAGACCAGGTGGTGACAGGGCATCCCATCTATCTGGCAGGAGAGAGAGAGGCCAGGTGGTGACAGGGCATCCCATCTATCTGGCAGGAGAGAGAGGCCAGGTGGAGACAGGGCATCCCATCTATCTGGCAGGAGAGAGAGAGGCCAGGTGGTGACAGGGCGTCCCATCTATCTGGCAGGGAGAGAGAGAGGCCAGGTAGTGACAGGGCATCCCATCTATCTGGCAGGGAGAGAGAGAGACCAGGTGGTGACAGGGCATCCCATCTATCTGGCAGGGAGAGAGAGAGGCCAGGTGGTGACAGGGCATCCCATCTATCTGGCAGGGAGAGAGAGGCCAGGTGGTGACAGGGCATCCCATCTATCTGGCAGGAGAGAGAGAGGCCAGGTGGTGACAGGGCATCCCATCTATCTGGCAGGGGAGAGAGAGGCCAGGTAGTGACAGGGCATCCCATCTATCTGGCAGGGAGAGAGAGGCCAGGTAGTGACAGGGCATCCCATCTATCTGGCAGGGAGAGAGAGAGACCAGGTGGTGACAGGGCATCCCATCTATCTGGCAGGGAGAGAGAGAGGCCAGGTAGTGACAGGGCATCCCATCTATCTGGCAGGGAGAGAGAGGCCAGGTAGTGACAGGGCATCCCATCTATCTGGCAGGGAGAGAGAGAGACCAGGTGGTGACAGGGCATCCCATCTATCTGGCAGGGAGAGAGAGGCCAGGTGGTGACAGGGCATCCCATCTATCTGGCAGGGAGAGAGAGGCCAGGTGGAGACAGGGCATCCCATCTATCTGGCAGCGAGAGAGAGAGGCCAGGTGGTGACAGGGCATCCCATCTATCTGGCAGGGAGAGAGAGAGGCCAGGTGGTGACAGGGCATCCCATCTATCTGGCAGGGAGAGAGAGAGGCCAGGTGGTGACAGGGCATCCCATCTATCTGGCAGGGAGAGAGAGAGGCCAGGTAGTGACAGGGCATCCCATCTATCTGGCAGGAGAGAGAGAGGCCAGGTAGTGACAGGGCATCCCATCTATCTGGCAGGGAGAGAGAGAGGCCAGGTAGTGACAGGGCATCCCATCTATCTGGCAGCGAGAGAGAGAGGCCAGGTAGTGACAGGGCATCCCATCTATCTGGCAGCGAGAGAGAGAGACCAGGTGGTGACAGGGCATCCCATCTATCTGGCAGGGAAGAGAGAGGCCAGGTGGTGACAGGGCATCCCATCTATCTGGCAGGGAGAGAGAGACCAGGTGGTGACAGGGCATCCCATCTATCTGGCAGGGGGAGAGAGAGGCCAGGTAGTGACAGGGCATCCCATCTATCTGGCAGGGAGAGAGAAAGACCAGGTGGTGACAGGGCATCCCATCTATCTGGCAGGGAGAGAGAGAGGCCAGGTGGTGACAGGGCATCCCATCTATCTGGCAGCAGAGAGAGAGACCAGGTGGTGACAGGGCATCCCATCTATCTGGCAGGGAGAGAGAGAGGCCAGGTAGTGACAGGGCATGCAGGCCAGAGAACTGTAACTCACACTCACCTGACAAATGAGTCTCATTTCACTGCTCAAACACACTCTAGGAAAAGGTAAAACACGCTTAGCCTTTTCACACAGCCTGGTAAATGAAATGTGTACTTGTGTAAATGTGCATGCACACACAAAAGCACAGGCACACACACACACACAGACACACAGCGAGGCCAAAGTGGGATACCGAGTGATGATGAACATGATGCAGGAGTCTTGGACACAACATAAAGCACCACACAGAGAGGGTCATAAAACACTGTCTTGGTTTATTTACTGCCTTCCTAAAGCTTCAGACAGACAAGCTGAGCTGTGAAACAGAGAGCACATAGTTGTTCAACTCAACAATACAGCCAGTCTACAATCTCAACCTCAGTCAACATACAAAAAGATTAAGCAAAATAACAACATTTTGGCAACCGTTAACATTTGAAACTGGAAAAACTGGCAGAAGTAAAAACAACCTTGAGAAGTGGATTTTTAACACTACATATCAGTTCTACTTCCTGTTGATATATATAGATAAAGAAATTGGTAAGACTTCATTTGAACTAAACACCATGATCTCTTCATAACCTTCATAAAAATGTCCTAACCATGTTATAAAGCTTCATACCACGAGTCATAACTTGTCAACACATGCCATAAAGCTTCAGTTATCACAATGACACAAGCTATGAAGCATTATGACATGTTTACAACATTGTTATAAAGGCATTATGGTGGCCAGGTCAAAGAAAGTAGCTGCCCAACTGCGGCCCGCGGGTGGTTTTATTTGGCCCCCAAGTTTTCGAAGCAAAATAATAATAAAATAATAAAAATATATATATAATTCCCAAGTATTCCCACACATAATAGTGAGACAAGTAATCGTGTACAAACGTGAGCAAGGTTTGAAATTATTATGTTTTACTCAAATATGATATTTTTAGGCTTCTTGGAGTCAATTTGCAGTCAAAAAATGATTTGTAATTCGACCTGCGGCTGAATCTAGTTGATGATCCCGGAAATAAAGTGTTACTAAGAAATAAAAAGAAGGCTGCTCTGCTTGGCTTTGACAACCATCACATTTCCACCCATAGCTTCTCTTTCCTGGTTGGTTTTCAGAAGCCGTGGATCTGAGTTTCTGGCCTGCAGCGATACAGGGAAAGTGGTGCTCTACACGCTTTAAGACTAATTAAAAGCCATTGAACAGCTGCAATTATGAAGAGAGAGTGGCAGTTGGGATGGGGATCCTTCTATCAGCCACACATTATAGTAGCTGTCTGCCTGGGCTGCTTTTCAGTCCTACAGTAGCTGTCTGTCTGGGCTGCTTTTCAGCCCTACACAAACTGTCTGCCTGGGCTGCCTTTCAGCCCTACATGAACTGTCTGTCTGGGCTGCTTTTCAGCCCTACACAAACTGTCTGCCTGGGCTGTCTTTCAGCCCTACATAAACTGTCTGTCGGGGCTGCCTTTCAGCCCTACATAAACTGTCTGTCGGGGCTGCCTTTCAGCCCTACACAAACTGTCTGCCTGGGCTGTCTTTCAGCCCTACATAAACTGTCTGTCGGGGCTGCCTTTCAGCCCTACATAAACTGTCTGTCTGGGGCTGCCTTTCAGTCCTACAGTAGCTGTCTGTCTGGGATGCCTTTCAGTCCTACAGTAGCTGTCTGTCGGGGCTGCCTTTCAGTCCTACAGTAGCTGTCTGTCTGGGCTGCCTTTCAGTCCTACAGTAGCTGTCTGTCTGGGCTGCCTTTCAGCCCTACAGTAGCTGTCTGTCTGGGCTGCCTTTCAGTCCTACAGTAGCTGTCTGCCTGGGAGGCCTTTCAGTCCTACAGTAGCTGTCTGTCTGGGCTGCCTTTCAGTCCTACAGTAGCTGTCTGTCGGGATGCCTTTCAGTCCTACAGTAGCTGTCTGTCGGGGATGCCTTTCAGTCCTACAGTAGCTGTCTGTCTGGGCTGCCTTTCAGTCCCTACAGTAGCTGTCTGTCTGGGCTGCCTTTCAGTCCTACAGTAGCTGTCTGCCTGGGAGGCCTTTCAGTCCTACAGTAGCTGTCTGTCGGGGCTGCCTTTCAGCCCTACACAAGCTGTCTGCCTGGGCTGTCTTTCAGCCCTACATAAACTGTCTGTCGGGGCTGCCTTTCAGCCCTACATAGCTGTCTGTCGGGGCTGCCTTTCAGTCCTACAGTAGCTGTCTGTCTGGGATGCCTTTCAGTCCTACAGTAGCTGTCTGTCGGGGCTGCCTTTCAGTCCTACAGTAGCTGTCTGTCTGGGCTGCCTTTCAGTCCTACAGTAGCTGTCTGTCTGGGCTGCCTTTCAGCCCTACAGTAGCTGTCTGTCTGGGCTGCCTTTCAGTCCTACAGTAGCTGTCTGCCTGGGAGGCCTTTCAGTCCTACAGTAGCTGTCTGTCTGGGCTGCCTTTCAGTCCTACAGTAGCTGTCTGTCTGGGATGCCTTTCAGTCCTACAGTAGCTGTCTGTCGGGGGATGCCTTTCAGTCCTACAGTAGCTGTCTGTCTGGGCTGCCTTTCAGTCCTACAGTAGCTGTCTGCCTGGGAGGCCTTTCAGTCCTACAGTAGCTGTCTGCCTGGGCTGCCTTTCAGTCCTACAGTAGCTGTCTGTCTGGGCTGCCTTTCAGTCCTACAGTAGCTGTCTGTCTGGGCTGCCTTTCAGTCCTACAGTAGCTGTCTGTCTGGGCTGCCTTTCAGTCCTACAGTAGCTGTCTGTCTGGGCTGCCTTTCAGTCCTACAGTAGCTGTCTGTCTGGGCTGCCTTTCAGTCCTACAGTAGCTGTCTGCCTGGGATGCCTTTCAGTCCTATAGTAGCTGTCTGTCTGGGCTGCCTTTCAGTCCTACAGTAGCTGTCTGCCTGGTGCCTGCCTGGGCTGCCTTTCAGTCCTACAGTAGCTGTCTGCCTGGGATGCCTTTCAGTCCTACAGTAGCTGTCTGCCTGGGCTGCCTTTCAGTCCTACAGTAGCTGTCTGTCGGGGCTGCCTTTCAGTTCTACAGTAGCTGTCTGCCTGGGCTGCCTTTCAGCCCTACAGTAGCTGTCTGCCTGGGATGCCTTTCAGTCCTACAGTAGCTGTCTGCCTGGGATGCCTTTCAGTCCTACAGTAGCTGTCTGTCTGGGATGCCTTTCAGTCCTACAGTAGCTGTCTGTCTGGGATGCCTTTCAGTCCTACAGTAGCTGTCTGTCTGGGCTGCCTTTCAGTCCTACAGTAGCTGTCTGCCTGGGATGCCTTTCAGTCCTACAGTAGCTGTCTGTCTGGGCTGCCTTTCAGTCCTACAGTAGCTGTCTGCCTGGGCTGCCTTTCAGTCCTACAGTAGCTGTCTGCCTGGGATGCCTTTCAGTCCTACAGTAGCTGTCTGCCTGGGCTGCCTTTCAGTCCTACAGTAGCTGTCTGTCGGGGCTGCCTTTCAGTTCTACAGTAGCTGCCTGCCTGGGCTGCCTTTCAGCCCTACAGTAGCTGTCTGCCTGGGATGCCTTTCAGCCCTACAGTAGCTGTCTGTCGGGGCTGCCTTTCAGTCCTACAGTAGCTGTCTGCCTGGGATGCCTTTCAGCCCTACAGTAGCTGTCTGCCTGGGCTGCCTTTCAGTCCTACAGTAGCTGTCTGTCGGGGCTGCCTTTTAGTTCTACAGTAGCTGTCTGCCTGGGAGGCCTTTCAGTCCTACAGTAGCTGTCTGTCTGGGCTGCCTTTCAGCCCTACAGTAGCTGTCTGCCTGGGCTGCCTTTCAGCCCTACAGTAGCTGTCTGCCTGGGCTGCCTTTCAGCCCTACAGTAGCTGTCTGCCTGGGCTGCCTTTCAGCCCTACAGAGCAGACTAGAGACAGGCCTACAGACAGAGACATGCCTACTACAACCTATAGGCCTACTAGACTTGTGTCCTTTCCACTCTAACACAAACAACTCCCAGCCCTGCTACAGGCCCTATCATACTGCTTCACACACATACAATTTCACATACTGTAAATACTGCAGTGGCACACACACACACACACACACACACACACACACACACACACACACACACACACACACACACACACACACACACACACACACACACACACACACACACACACACACACACACACACACACAGAGTCAGTCAGATCTTAGTAACACAAAGTCATGCCCTGTGAGATTCTGAACAAGTAAGTTGTGAAATACAGGAAGTGAATGGACATTAGGATACAACAGTATAATTAGAACAACATTGAGTTAGAAACAGAAAGTATAAATGTACTACAGATATAGGATTTTAATATGATCACCCTGTTGTTGCAGGAAATTTCCTGAGCAGCAAGGAAATGCAAACTTGTAGTGGTTTAAGGTTTAAAGGTTTCAAGGTTCAAAAGGATTTCTGTTTGTAATTTCCACATGAAAATGTCAGACTTGATTTGCCCGAAGTAAAAATGTCCATTAATTATAATCCACCCAATAATTCACATTTCCTGTTGCTGCAGGATAATTTTGCTGCTGTGAGAAACTGGTCAAATTAAGATCCTACATCTGTATGACTATTTGTCATATCCATACACAAAGCTGGTTAAATGTAGAAAAGAAACAGAACATTGATTGAAATAATACATTCCTACACATTCAGTTTTAATTCTGCAGGTTATCCACGTTACCATTGTGAGACTAGTTCCAATACCAGCTATAGCATGTTAGCAAAGCACTACTCAGGGTTCCATCCTCATGTTGCAGCCATGTTGAGTCAATCCAAGCAAAGCTAGATGAGACTGGTTTGGGCAGTGTGGGGTGAGGTACAGGGTTGGGAGGGGTCCAGGGTGGGCTGGGCTGGGGAAGTGTACCCCCATTGGAGGACGTTGACACCATCAGGAGTTGGTAGGTCCTGTTCTCCTCCTCTGTCGTCTGTCCTCACGATAGAGGCTGTTCAGATGACGGGGTGACTCTCTCGCTCTCTTTCTCCTTCTCTTTACTTTGTGTCCCATCCGTCACATCCTGACAGGAGGAAAGAAAACACAAGCCCAGTCATTCCTCCATCCATCTATTCACAGCCCATCCAGTCACTCACTCCGTCTGTATGACAACAAGTCATTGAGATGTCAGAGTGCAGGCAGGGCCGGGACCCGGCCACACACTGTAATTAACACACAGACTGAAGGAGCCAAAGTCTGCATTCCAAATGGCACCCTATTACCCTTATAGTGGGCTACTCTGGACCAGGGCCCATAGGTATCAGGTCAAACGGAGCGCTACATGGGGAATAGGGTGCCATTTGGGAAACACCTAATGAGCCAATCAGAGAGCCATGGTGGCTATGAAAAGGCCAACGTACTGCAGAGTAATGTCTGCTGAGTTTAAATGCCAACAGGATGGGATAGTTCAACTGTATTTCTGACTAAGGAAGAGAACTGCTGACCAGAGAGGCAGCAGTTACAGAAGAGAGGGTGGCAACACCACGTAGGTCTATGAAGGAGATGGTTAAGTATTGTTGTATGGTGACAGGACAATCAAGGAGCTACAGGGAGGTATGCAGACTCATATACGTGAGTTATTTAATTGTGTGTGTGTGTCTGTGTGCCTGTTTCCGCTTAAGTGTGTCTGCGACCGACCTCCAGAGGAGTGACTCCACCCTGTTGATGATGTCAGCTAGGTCAAAGGGCAGAGGCATGCTGGGGTCACCGTCGGCCCAAAACGGCCGGTCAACGGGGGCCTCTTCTGGGGGCAGGGTCTGGGCCAGGCTGGAATGGCACCTGGAGGAACAGACAAGGACAGGAAATAACAGGACAGGTCAGACACTCCTCTGGACATAAATCACCTTCTATACAGACGCCACCATCATTACACATTGTTACACAGAAGCAATGTAAATCAACAGTGGTGGTTCACAGTATAACAAAGAAAATGAGATCTGTATCTGACTGATAGTGAGTTTGAGCAGATCACACAATAACAGGAGGTAAATGTTGGGTGAGTGTGGAGTGTGTTTTCTGTAAACACACAGGGAGGACTAATGTGTGTTTGACCAGGAGGCAGTGGGCTTGTGTTTCCTCTCCTGTTCTCTTTATGACTTCCAATAGACTGGTCCTTATTAGACCCTGCAGGGTGTGTGGTGTGTGTGTGTGTGTGTGTGTGTGTGTGTGTGTGTGTGTGTGTGTGTGTGTGTGTGTGTGTGTGTGTGTGTGTGTGTGTGTGTGTGGTAGGTATGTGATCTGTTTGAGAGGTGAGAGTCAGAATGTTTTGTAAGTAGCCCTACATGGGTGTGTGATCTGTGTGTTGTGGTTTAAACCGTCAATATGATGACAAAGCAACAGTATCCTCAGTGATTAATGCTCCAGTCATTTTCACACAGCCAGATTGTTTCTCTGACAAGCCCTCATCCAGTCAGAACAAGAGACAGATAGAGAAACAGCCCTCTGATGTTATTACATGGTGTTTCTACAGTCTCTACATGATATGATTCATGGATTATGACTTCTACTGTTTCCACCACTGAGTCTGTTGGATCAAAATGGACACCAAAGCACCACGGTATGAGACGTCTCAGTAGGAATCAGTATTGTATTTACACAGGTGACTTGGTGGCAGTCTGGTCTATCAATGTAAATCTGTCTTCCAAAGTGACAGATGAAGCTGACCCCTGACCTGGAAGTGAAGGAGGGGATGGGTGGGAGGGGCCAGTGGTGGTGGGGGGTTGTGGTCACAGTGTGTGTGTGTGTGTCACAGTTACTCCTTACTTCACTATCTCCTCCTCCTCCTTCTGAAAAAGAAGCTGGTTGGTGTCTGACTCCCTGACACCCTACCTCCCCATCCCTACCCCAGGCATCCTGCTTCCCCCTGCCTCCCCACCCCCTACAGTCTCTAGGGTCCCTAACAGGGAGGTGTGTGTTATGGATGTGACGTGGAGGTCGTTAATGTGGCCAGGGACCAGGCAGTCCAGGCCATCCCTGCCTCAATTGGCCGTTCTATATTTCAACCAAGGGCCACTTAATGCTGGAGTAGCTGTTCAGCTAAGTGGTACCATTCAGCTGTGGTCTAACCCTCTGATAGGTAGTGCATTACACCAAGAGGACGGTATTAACATACACCATCCACATATATCTTCCAGGCCTCAGATCAGGGGCCTGATAATAGAATGTGTTAACATGCTCTAAGCACCATTATGTAGCAGATGACTTGATAAATAATAGGATCAGCTGACCTTGGGGCTGTGCGACGAGACATGGGTCTAAATGTTCTCATGA
>NW_026281960.1:30000-62500 GCF_023373465.1 Oncorhynchus keta
AACCTCCCCACGTCTACCTTTGACTCATTCCTCTCTCCTACTTCTTTCCACTCCTCTCCTCTTTTGACCTCACCCTCTCACCTTCCCCCTACTCACAAGGCAGGCAATACGCTTGACCTCATCTTTACTAGATGCTGTTCTTCCACTAACCTCATTGCAACTCCCCTCCAAGTCTCCGACCACTACCTTGTATCCTTTTCCCTCTCGCTCTCATCCAACACTTCCCACACTGCCCCTACTCGGATGGTATCGCGCCGTCCCAACCTTCGCTCTCTCTCCCCGCTACTCTCTCCTCTTCCATCCTATCATCTCTTCCCTCTGCTCAAACTTTCTCCAACCTATCTCCTGATTCTGCCTCCTCAACCCTCCTCTCCTCCCTTACTGCATCCTTTGACTCCCTATGTCCCCTATCCTCCAGGCCGGCTCGGTCCTCCCCTCCCGCCTCCGTGGCTCGACGACTCCTTGCGAGCTCACAGAACAGGGCTCCGGGCAGCCGAGCGGAAATGGAGGAAAACTCGCCTCCCTGCGGACCTGGCATCCTTTCACTCCCTCCTCTCTACATTTTCCTCCTCTGTCTTGCTGCTAAAGCTACTTTCTACCATTCTAAATTCCAAGCATCTGCCTCTAACCCTAGGAAGCTCTTTGCCACCTTCTCCTCCCTCCTGAATCCCCCCTCCTCCCCTCTCTGCAGATGACTTCGTCAACCATTTTGAAAAGAAGGTCGACGACATCCGATCCTCGTTTGCTAAGTCAAACGACACCGCTGCTTCTGCTCACACTGCCCTACCCTATGCTCTGACCTCTTTCTCCCCTCTCTCTCCAGATGAAATCTCGCGTCTTGTGACGGCCGGCCGCCCAACAACCTGCCCGCTTGACCCTATCCTCCTCTCTTCTCCAGACCATTTCCGGAGACCTTCTCCCTTACCTCACCTCGCTCATCAACTCATCCCTGACCGCTGGCTACGTCCCTCCCGTCTTCAAGAGAGCGAGAGTTGCACCCCTTCTAAAAAAAAACTACACTCGATCCCTCCGATGTCAACAACTACAGACCAGTATCCCTTCTCTCTTTTCTCTCCAAAACTCTTGAGCGTGCCGTCCTTGGCCAGCTCTACCGCTATCTCTCTCAGAATGACCTTCTTGATCCAAATCAGTCAGGTTTCAAGACTAGTCATTCAACTGAGACTGCTCTTCTCTGTATCACGGAGGCGCTCCGCACTGCTAAAGCTAACTCTCTCTCCTCTGCTCTCATCCTTCTAGACCTATCGGCTGCCTTCGATACTGTGAACCATCAGATCCTCCTCTCCACCCTCTCCGAGTTGGGCATCTCCGGCGCGGCCCACGCTTGGATTGCGTCCTACCTGACAGGTCGCTCCTACCAGGTGGCGTGGCGAGAATCTGTCTCCTCACCACGCGCTCTCACCACTGGTGTCCCCAGGGCTCTGTTCTAGGCTCTCTCTTATTCTCGCTATACACCAAGTCACTTGGCTCTGTCATAACCTCACATGGTCTCTCCTATCATTGCTATGCAGACGACACACAATTAATCTTCTCCTTTCCCCTTCTGATGACCAGGTGGCGAATCGCATCTCTGCATGTCTGGCAGACATATCAGTGTGGATGACGGATCACCACCTCAAGCTGAACCTCAGCAAGACGGAGCTCCTCTTCCTCCCGGGAAGGACTGCCCGTTCCATGATCTCGCCATCACGGTTGACAACTCCATTGTGTCCTCCTCCCAGAGCGCTAAGAACCTTGGCGTGATCCTGGACAACACCCTGACGTTCTCAACTAACATCAAGGCGGTGTCCCGTTCCTGTAGGTTCATGCTCTACAACATCCGCAGAGTACGACCCTGCCTCACACAGGAAGCGGCGCAGGTCCTAATCCAGGCACTTGTCATCTCCCCGTCTTGATTACTGCAACTCGCTGTTGGCTGGGCTCCCTGCCTGTGCCATTAAACCCCTACAACTCATCCAGAACGCCGCAGCCCGTCTGGTGTTCAACCTTCCCAAGTTCTCTCACGTCACCCCGCTCCTCCGCTCTCTCCACTGGCTTCCAGTTGAAGCTCGCATCCGCTACAAGACCATGGTGCTTGCCTACGGAGCTGTGAGGGGAACAGCACCTCAGTACCTCCAGGCTCTGATCAGGCCCTACACCCAAACAAGGGCACTGCGTTCATCCACCTCTGGCCTGCTCGCCTCCCTACCACTGAGGAAGTACAGTTCCCGCTCAGCCCAGTCAAAACTGTTCGCTGCTCTGGCCCCCAATGGTGGAACAAACTCCCTCACGACGCCAGGACAGCGGAGTCAATCACCACCTTCCGGAGACACCTGAAACCCCACCTCTTCAAGGAATACCTAGGATAGGGTAAGTAAGGGTAAGTAATCCTTCTCACCCCCCCTTCTTCCCCCCCAAAAAAAAAAGTTTTAGATGCAAGTGGCTGTTCCACTGGATGTCATAAGGTGTATGCACCAATTTGTAAGTCACTCTGGATAAGAGCGTCTGCTAAATGATTTAAATGTCATGTAAATGTAAATGTAACTATGTGGAGTCATGTACTATACTGTAAGGTTCAGGGGTAACTGTGTGGAGTCATATACTATACTGTAAGGTTCAGGGGTAACTATGTGGAGTCATGTACTATACTGTAAGGTTCAGGGGTAACTGTGTGGAGTCATGTACTATACTGTAAGGTTCAGTGAGGCTGCGTGGTATGGAGCCTGTGCTCTTTAATTTGCCCACAGGTCTCCTGGGGTCAAGCCCCACAGTGGTAGGTACAGCAGAGCGTGGGTAGGGCAACGTCCCAATAGCTTCCTCAGGATCAATCCACTGACCACTATTGTCTGCAGACAGACTGTGCTGACTGTGCCCTTCGTGAGTGTATGAGGTGGGTGACTGTGGAGGAGAGGAATAGGGGGAGCGGGCGGGGCATCAAATGCGTGACATATGTTCCTTTCATTTTGACTCCTTTTAAAGAGCCCCTGCTAATAAAACTAACATCTGATCCCTCTAATTAATGGCTGTGGAAAACACGCAAATGCCTTTTGGTCGGGAGCAGGACACACACACACACACACACACACACACACACACACACACACAACCCCCCCCCAGGGTGGTGCTGCTAGTAACAATGAGTGAGCTACCTTTGGGTGGGACGCCCCGCCACCCCACCACAGCCAGACTCAGACCCTGTGAGGTCCCCTTCCATACAGCTACAGTCTGATGTGTGTCTGCTCATTAAACCACATGAAACAAATAGGATACTTTATTATTTGACTTTATTAGAGCCTGCAGGACTCCTACATAACAGCAGTGGGAACACAGGACCTGTAGGTCTGGGCTGCAGCACGTACAACCACACCATGTGCACTTCTGCTCTCCGCAATACTCCTGTGCTGCATGATTCAATAACTAGGTGAATGAGGCATTGATAAAAGCAGGGCTCATCAGAGCAGAGCACACCAAGTCTCACACCGAGGTTGTTTGATGTGGGCTGGCTAGGTGGGTTGTTGAGTGTCTGGAGCCTCCACCAACCAGATGCAAAACACCCAAGCAGCAAGGTAGTCGCTAAATATCCTTTATAATTGGGGCCATAAAACACAATTGCAGTCTGGACTTGCAAAGGAGGAGCCAGGCAAACTGCTGCTGTTGCTCTCAAACCAGGTGGACATCCATTAGTCGTTTAACAGCGTGACAAATTACCCAACACCGCAGCCCTACTCTGCTACAACTCTCCTCTCTTACATTGGGCTATGGGATGGAATGCAGCCTAATGCCAACATTTACAAGCAGACAACGTTTGTTCAAATGCAATCAGGCTGTAAAGACAAAGAGATAGAGGTTCTGGCCACTGCTTCTGGCCGTGTGTTCTTCCCACAGGGGCGGGTCATGGGTCATCCCCTAAGGCTGTGTGTGGGTGTGTGTTCCAAGAGGGATGAAGAGGGCCTCTAAGCCACCTGTGAGAGCTCCATAGCTTCGACTAATGCAGCTGGTTCAGGTCGGACACCTCAAACTGTAAACAAACTTTTACTCCGGCCATTTCGAGCCATAACGACGACAGCCATGAAGACACGGTGGCAAAGACTCAACAGGGACCAATGCCTCAACATGCCAACACAGCCCCCATAATGCAATATTATTCCATACATGAGGCCAAATACCAGAGTGAAGCATTTTGATATAGTGAGGGAAAACTAATTAGAGTTGGTTTAAAGAGAAATGTGAGTTTTCACAGTGACTGTGTTTATTTACACAGCCCAGGAGAGAAAACTGAGCAATAAGAGTCTTGATGGAGAGGGTAAAGAGGTTACGAGCCTGTCAGTGTTTGCAGTTTTTCACAGCCCAGCGGTTGAAGGCCATAAATCTGTTCTGGGATCAGGAAGAGGGTTACTGTGGGGCTGGGAGCCGTAACTCTTTATTTGTGGTGGAACGGCGCACTGTTGCTGTGAAAACTTGTTGTTCCGTGAACGTTCCTGTAAAATGATCATTCCACCACCACCACCACCTCTCTTCCACCCTCCACCCCCCTCAAGTTCAACCCTGGCTCCCCACCCTGCTAGCGCCTTCTGGGCATCATGTAGAGAGAGAGAGAGAGCAATAAGAGAAGATGATGGATGAGGCATGCCTCGACAGCTATACAGTCTCTCCCCCGACTGACACCTGACCCTGGTCACATGATAAGGTCACCGGAGACTCGCACAATTCCCACCTGTCTGCAGGTGACAATGGCAGGGTCAACCTGGGTTGGCTAATTATAGGTATTGTGCCTCAGATTGCCTGTTACAAGCCATTCTGCTAGCTAAAGGGGATGTAGTGTTAAATATCTGAGGCCTTTATGGTGTTCAACTGTGGGACAGGAGCTTTAAACTGTTGTACAATAGATATTAGGTTTCAGATAGGTGGAGTACATTAACCTGGTTTGAAAAGAGAGAGAAAAGAGATTAGAGGAAGAGACACCACAAATCAACATGTCACATCTTCTTGTACTGCTACAGTTAAAGGTTCGCATTGAGACATCACTTCCTGTGTGACCTCACTGAATGATGTCAGTGAGGCTCCTCCCTCATCGGCACATCTTCATATGTAGCTTTTAAAAGGAGATGTAAATTTAAAGTGCAGAACCAGAGAGATTAGGGAAACACCCTCAAACAATGTGAAACCACAGAGCCATTTAAAGACCCAGACAAAGTCAAACGTGTCATTAACATAATGCTGGGGTAATCTAGCAGTGTATTGGAAAGAAATATAAGATGGAATGTTGCATGGAAAAGGAGGAGAGGAAGAGAGAAGAAGAGACAAGAGAAAAGACACTTAGCAGTCTTCCCTGACCAATGTAATAGTATACTACTGAAGGGAGGAATAAAATACATTGAATGTTTATTTCCTTTCCATCTGTTAACCCACTTTAAAGATTGTCAAATTAAAATGTTTTAACTTACAAGAAGCATTTTCCCATAGACATGAGTGGCTTCTGTAAACAAAGTGGAAAATGTCCCATAGGTCTCCAGTACTTTCTCCCAGCCAGAGAACACTGTGTTTTGTTAAGTGTGGGTGTGTGTGGGTGTGTGTGGGTGTGTGTCAGAGGAGTGTGTTGTTGCCAGGTGTTTAGCCTTCTGAGTCACCTGGTCCTCCTGCTGTGTGAACATGGGTTTTGTTTCACCCTATTAAGTAAATACTGTAATTAAAGGGCACGGCATTTAAAACGCTGCCGTGAAAAGACTGAAACAGAAAGAGAGCAATTTGTTTAGAGGAGCAGGAAGGTAGGCCAGGCCCTGAGGCTTTCAGCACTGAGCAGGGTGCAAGAGTGTACCGCACGGCACAGCACAGCAGCCTAGGAAACGCAATGCAACGGAGGGGGTGAGTGTGTGTATGTCAGAAAGTGTGTGAAAATGAATACGTCTAATAATGTGTTTATAAGGGTGTGAAGAAGAGAAAACTGTTTGTGTTCAAACAGGTACAAAACGCCACAGTGGATCAAGAACTAATACAAAGAGCTATACAAACATGCGGTTGACCTGTAGTCTAACAGAATGAATATTCACGCCCAGTGATATCAGAGAAAGAACATATTGTGTTTCAGTACACCCAGCCCTTTGTCTACTACACCAACAAAGCAATGCCCATGTCAATATTAAAACATAACCTGACTGTTTAATGTTCCTATATGTAAAGTATGGCTTCTCTGAGAATACCACTGGCCTGTTTTAAAGGTCTCTTAAAGGTAAAGTAACAAACGTTAACTTCCCAATCAGAACAATGGCAACTAAATGAAGACTAGAGCCATACGCCAGTAGAGAACAGAGATGGATTACACTGTAGGAGTAAGGGATAACGTCTCTCATTCATCTCCTTTCTCTCAACCCCGCCAAAAACTGTCCACCTGCTCTTGTCTCTCCACTCCCTATTTCACTGAGGATGTGCCCTGACTCTGAACTTAAACCACTGATCCAAGGTCAGCTGTGATTAGGAGAGGGGATAACCCAGTACTGAGACTCATAGACACCCAGCTGGCCACACAGAGAAACAGGTCCAAAATCAGACCAATGCAGCTCTGGGTAACTGTTACCACAACATCATTCATCCAGATCCTTACTCTATCTAGAGCCTAGCAAGGCATCTGACACCAGCAGTGAGGCCTAACTCTGGATCAGGCAGCTGAGGAGCAGGACAAACACAGCTCAGGCTCACGGACACACAGACGGATGATGGGTACAGATGGAGCATCATAGGCCCTCTGGCTGCAGCTCTCAGTGAGCATTTAGGCCCAGCTTTGATGGTGGGTATACAGGGCATAGGGGCGCAGAGAGGAGAGAGGAGAGGGGTTGAAGAAAGAGAGGAAAGGATGATGGCGGAGAAACTAAGAGAGGTTGGGAGAGGCGGGAGAGGAAGAGGGCTAGGAGAGGAGAGTGGAGTGGAAGGGGAAGCCACATGGGGATAAACATTCTCAGTACAACATCAACATGTCACTGTCCATTCACCCCCTGCAATCCCCTGCAGCCCCCAGGATGGCATCATTAGAAAATTCATTCCGCCTGACTTCCGCTGTCCCCCCGCAGGAGAGAGAGAGACAGAGACAAAGAGAGAGAGACAGAAAGAAAGAATGAATACAGGAAGAGACAGAAAATCATTGAGAACCTTGCCTTGTTTAATATTTGATGAGTTGGGAGGCTTTGCCTCTGGTTAAATCAGAACAGAGAGAGAGAGTCTGAACCAACAGAGGTTGAGATAAACAGACTGAGCCCAGACAACACACACACACACACTCCAAACATATTTGTCCCCAGCTCTCAGTGAAGCTGTTGTCAGCCATATTTAGGCCCAGCACTTTTAGATGGTGGCCATTTTGTTTCAACTGGACATTCTGTGGCTAATAATTTCTCATCCTGAGAGGCAGCTTTGCATATGTCTGGCTCTAAGGGCAAACACAGATGCAGTTGATGTACTTTTGAAGGAAAGGCTAGCAAACATTGGTGTAGGTCATAATCCACCACACTGTCTGTACAGTGGCTAAACATGCTAAGATGCTTTGTAGAACCAGTTCACTTAATGAGGGGGAAGTTGCTATACTGTCGCGGAGAGACTAAGAGCCTTAGTTTTAGCATACCTCCATACCTGTTCTCCACCCAGAGCCTGGAGAGAGGAAGAGGGCTTGAGAGGAGTGGAAGGGGAGGGGATAGCTACCTCTGGCCATACATGGGGATCTCCACCAAGAAACATTCTCAGTACAACATCAACATGTCACTGTCCATTCCCAAGAGCCTGCATACCTCCATACCTGTTCTCCACCAAGAGCCAGCCCCCAGCCAAGAGCCTTATTGGCCGATTCCACCAAGAGATTGGCATACCTCCATACCTGCCACCAGCAGAAACTTCAGCTTTTTTGTTTTTTCATTCCGCCTGACTACCTCACCAAGAGCCTTATTGTTTTGCATACCTCCGCCTGTTCTCCACCAAGAGCCTTATTGTTTTAGCATACCCACACCTGTTCTCCACCAAGAGCCTTATTGTTTTAGCATACCTCCATACCTGTTCTCCACCAAGAGCCTTATTGTTTTAGACAGCCTTATTGTTTTAGCATAATAGTTCTCCACCAAGAGCCTTATTGTTTTGAATACGCATACCTCCATACCTGTTCTCCACCAAGAGCCTTATTGTTTTAGCATACCTCCATACCTGTTCTCCACCAAGAGCCTTATTGTTTTAGCATACCTCCATACCTGTTCTCCACCAAGAGCCTTATTGTTTTAGCATACCTCCATACCTGTTCTCCACCAAGAGCCTTATTGTTTTAGCATACCTCCATACCTGTTCTCCACCAAGAGCCTTATTGTTTTAGCATACCTCCATACCTGTTCTCCACCAAGAGCCTTATTGTTTTAGCATACCTCCATACCTGTTCTCCACCAAGAGCCTTATTGTTTTAGCATACCTCCATACCTGTTCTCCACCAAGAGCCTTATTGTTTTAGCATACCTCCATACCCGTTCTCCACCAAGAGCCTTATTGTTTTAGCATACCTCTACACCTGTTCTCCACCCAGAGCCTTATTGTTTTAGCATACCTCCATACCTGTTCTCCACCAAGAGCCTTATTGTTTTAGCATACCTCCATACCTGTTCTCCACCAAGAGCCTTATTGTTTTAGCATACCTCCATAGTTCTCCACCAAGAGCCTTATTGTTTTAGTACCTCTCTTATTGTTTTAGCATACCTCACCTGTTCTCCACCCAGAGCCTTATTGTTTTAGCATACCTCCATACCTGTTCTCCACCAAGAGCCTTATTGTTTTAGCATACCTCCATAGTTCTCCACCAAGAGCCTTATTGTTTTAGCATACCTCCATAGAGAGGAGACTCCACCAAGAGCCTTATTGTTTTAGCACCTGTTCTCCACCAAGAGATTGTTTTAGGTTCTCCACCAAGAGCCATTGTTTTAGCATTTGTTCTCCACCAAGAGCCTTATTGGGCACCTGTTTCCACCCAGAGCCTGTCCATACCTGTTCTCCACCAAGAGCCTTATTGTTTTAGCATACCTCCATCCTCCACCAAGAGCCTTATTGTTTTAGCATACCTCCATACCTGTTCTCCACCAAGAGCCATTGTTTTAGCATATATGTCTGTAGCATCTAACCTGTTCTCCACCAAGAGCCAAACATACCTCCAACCTGTTCTCCACCAAGAGCCTTATTGTTTTAGCATACCTTACACCTGTTCTCCACCAGAGCCTTATTGTTTTAGCATACCTCCATACCTGTTCTCCACCCAGAGCCTTATTGTTTTAGCATACCTCCACCTGTTCTTATTTTACCTGTTCTCCACCCAGAGCCTTATTGTTTTAGCATACCTCCATACCCTCCACCAAGAGCCTTGTTTTAGCATCTCACACCTGTTCTCCACCAGAGCCTTATTGTTTTAGCATACCTCCACACCTGTTCTCCACCCACACCTGTTCTCCACCCAGAGCCTTATTGTTTTAGCATACCTCCACACCTGTTCTCCACCCATAGCCTTTTTTCAGAGTTCTCCACCCCTTATTGTTTTAGCATACCTCTACACCTGTTCTCCACCCATAGCCTTGTTTCAGCATACCTCCACAGAGCCTTATTGTTTTAGCATACCTCCACACCTGTCCACCAAGAGCCTTATTGTTTTAGCATACATCTCCCAGCCTTGTTTTCAGCATCTCCCACCTGTTCTCCACCCAGAGCCTTATTGTTTTAGCATACCTCCACACCTGTTCTCCACCCATAGCCTTGTTTCAGCATACCTCCACACCTGTTCTCCACCCAGAGCCTTATTGTTTTAGCATACCTCTACACCTGTTCTCCACCCATAGCCTTGTTTCAGCATACCTCCACACCTGTTCTCCACCCAGAGCATTATTGTTTTAGCATACCTCCATACCTGTTCTCCACCCAGAGCCTTATTGTTTTAGCATACCTCCACACCTGTTCTCCACCCAGAGCCTTATTGTTTTAGCATGCCTCCATACCTATTCTCCACCCAGAGCCTTATTGTTTTAGCATACCTCCACACCTGTTCTCCACCCTGGGCCTTATTGTTTAAGCATACCTCCACACCTGTTCTCCACCCTGGGCCTTATTGTTTAAGCATACCTCCACACCTGTTCTCCACCCTGGGCCTTATTGTTTTAGCATACCTCCACACCTGTTCTCCACCCTGGGCCTTATTGTTTAAGCATACCTCCACACCTGTTCTCCACTCAGAGCCTTATTGTTTTAGCATACCTCCACACCTGTTCTTCACTCAGAGCCTTATTGTTTTAGCATACCTCCACACCTGTTCTCCACTCAGAGCCTTATTGTTTTAGCATACCTCCACACCTGTTCTCCACTCAGAGCCTTATTGTTTTAGCATACCTCCACACCTGTTCTCCACCCTGGGTCTTATTGTTTTAGCATACCTCTACACCTGTTCTCCACTCAGACACTAAACACTCAGGTGACTCAATGACAAAATGTTATTGCTTTAATAAAAATAAAAAACAGATTACAATACCTCAGTCGTTTAGAAGGAAATGTCCTTTATTTAGATACACAACTTTTCCCCTTCTGTGAAACACATTGGGGACAAAAATGTGTCACAGCAGCAGTGGCTTCTGGGGGTCTCAGTACACTAGCACCAGTAGACATTGACATCTGTAGCATATCTCCTTGACAACTCTGACTCAAAGACACTCCAGGGACTGAACCAACTAACACTGGGGACAAAAATGTGTCACAGCGGCAGTGGCTTCTGGGGGTTCATACACTACACCCATCTGTCATTAGATTACAAATGAGCACACACACACACACACACACACACACACACACACACACACACACACACACACACACACACACACACACACACACACACACACACACACACACACACACAGAACCGTGAACGAACTGCCTTGTGTTAAGCTCATGGGGTGTAACGTTGGCTCCATATATCTCTCTCTATCCCAGTTCCCTACATACACAGATCACATGTGCCAACACACCACGACAATCCCAGGCTCTTGTGAATTAATCTACGTTAAGCTTGAATTAACATAGACATACATCCTGCTCTGCAGGATCCTCGGATTCAGGCCCTGGATTGATTTATGCCCCATGTGAGTTCCTCACAGCGAACAGACCTGTCACACGCTGTTGTGTCAAAGGCTAACGGCTCTGTGACTTATGTCTTCCTGTAGCCTGGGGATATGACAATAGAGCACTGTGCCATGGAGGGTACTGTAGGTAGGGCTGGGTTCTAACAGGGTGACAGTGAGGATAACGGCGCCACCTAATGGCTGAGACGCACCTGGTGCCAGGTGTGGGCATAGGAGGGGGCACAGGGACAGAGAGAGAGAGAGAGCGAGAGAGAGCGAGAGAAGAGAGAGTTAGCCAGCAAACACTGTCAGTCACCTGATCAATGGTACCACTGCATGGCGCCTGTGTCCGTCTGTGTCCTCACCTCAGTCCACTCCAGCCCCACACAAACACACGCTAGGCTAGGAGGTGAAAAGAGGGGTATTTAACACACCAGCTAACCTGCAGACAGACTTTATCAGCTGGACAAATCAATAGGGCTGTCTGAGAGCAGAGGTGTGTCCTGCATGGTGCTGGAGGGGAGCTGCAGGGGTTACCTCTGGCTTCCTGCCCCCCCCCCGGATCTCCACACCAGCCCCCCGGACCTCCACCCCATGCCCCCTCCTGGGGCCACTGTACCCGTCTCCTCTCCCCCCATCGATTCTGCCTCACTGCCCAGTATAGTCCACTACAGCCTCCCACCCACACGGCAGAACAACAGCCTCATCAACTCTGTGTGGTGTAGACACTGTTTTCAGTCCACAGGGAGAGGGGAAGAGCACACAGAAAACAGGACCCACGTTCCGAAATGTAACAGTATAGACACACACAACTGTTTATACTGTGTCCTGTGGGTTCAGACTGCCTGATTCCCTAGTACATACAGCACAGAGCATGTTCCTGCTACAAATGGCTTTCTCATGTCGTGGTCTTACTCACTGGGACCCAGGGTACCTGCCTGCACACAAAGGACAGGAGAGCAGTTGCTGCAGCTGTCTCTCTGACATTCACCTGACAGGCATTTCTCCCGAACTCTGAGGATTTAATGCTCTAAAAAGCAGGAGACGACCCCCCCCCCCCCTCCCCCTCTCACTGTTACCTACTTACCTTCAATGACGGTTAACATCATAAGACAGGAGATATGGAGGTGGAGGGGGGGTAACACCGTCCTGTACAATGCGCCACGTCTCTGTCTGGTAGCTGGTTCTGTTCTGACATTTGGGGCCATGGGGACCGTGTGAAAGAGCATATGTTCACAGACAGGGAGAAACTACACACACACAGCAGAACACACACACACAAACACAGCCGAACAGAACATACATAGGCGTTGGCGTCTTCCACGGCCCCTGGGCTTCCACTAGCCCCCAGGACAGGTACAATCTGTCCCAGACAACCTAATGCGCACATGCTCGCACACACACAGAGAGAGAGAGCTAGTGAACTGCAAGTGAACGACCCGATCTGACCTTCAGAGACTATTCTCCTACCTTGGAGCTGATACCAGGGGAGGGATGTCTAGTTTCTTCATAGAGCAACTTCCTCCATCTCATCAAAACCATGACTGACAAGATGTTCAATGCCTCTTGGCAGCAAACAACACTGCAGAGCTGATTTAAAAGTACAATGGGGTGGAGGGAGATTTCAGGGGTTAAACTAAGAGATGGGAAGTGAGCTAGAGCCAGAGGAGAGAGCAGGGAAAGAAAAGAGAGAAGAGAGGGAAAGAAAAGAAGAGAGGCGAAGAATCGGTTTCCACCAAGGACTGCAGGCATAGTTATGGAAATGGGTGGCTGGCAGCTTCCTCTGCTAACTGTAAACAGGATCTTGGTAAGGCAAATAGCCTCCAGCCAGGCCCGGGGAGCCTGGCACCATTACAGTGGAACACCTCACTGCTCCTATTCCTCTCCCCGTCCATACCTTTCCCCCCCCCCCCCCCCTCTGTCTGTCTCTCCCCCTCCCTCCCTCTCTGTCTCTCCCAAACCTGTCTTGGCTTCAGTATTTAGTAATAGATGAACAGGGGGGCAGAACCGGCCCACACACATCCTGACACCAAATACATGACATGTTCCCATGTCTCCTCCACCAAACTACAAAGAGCCTATTTTGTTTCCCTAAAGAGACACCCACAGTAGTAGCGTTGAGTAGTTGTTGTAGTTGTCTAGTCACACCTTGCAGATGTTGCAACACTTGGTACTGGGCTATATAAATCAGGGAGAAACAGGGTGTCTCTCGTTGTGTAATAGCTAGAGAACATTTATTACGGGTAATTACTAGGTGAACACACTGTTGGGTTTAGTAAGATGTCACACTTTGGCACTGCCAGTCTTGGGTTTGCCAGGCTGCAGATGGGGATACAGCACCACAGAGGGTTCTGATATTGGGCCCAAACACCAGCCAGAGCTTTCACTCAGTGCCCTGAGGCTGCCAAGGCCAAGGCTGGCATTATAAGGGTACACACTTCCCTCGATAGCTTGAGTAAGACATATGGTAAGACCAGTCATATAGCACTCCTCAACTGTAACCACTTCTGTTCCCTCCTTTCCTTTGAGACTAGCTTCCTCTCTCAGATCCTTTCCTTTGAGGGCAGCTTCCTCTCTCAGATCCTTTCCTTTGAGAGTAGCTTCCTCTCTCAGATCCTTTCCTTTGAGAGCAGCTTCCTCTCTCAGATCCTTTCCTTTGAGAGCAGCTTCCTCTCTCAGATCCTTTCCTTTGAGAGTAGCTTCCTCTCTCAGATCCTTTCCTTTGAGAGCAGCTTCCTCTCTCAGATCCTTTCCTTTGAGAGTAGCTTCCTCTCTCAGATCCTTTCATTTGATAGTAGCTTCCTCTCTCAGATCCTTTCCTTTGAGAGTAGCTTCATCTCTCAGATAATATCCTTTCTTTCCTTTCATATCCTTATGCATGTCTCACCCGGGTTCTGGGTTTGACTGTACTTTATGTCTCAGCCGAGATCTGGGTTTGCCTGTACCGTCTCAGTCCTGGGGTCTGGGTTTGTCTGTACTGTACATTACCAGTCAAAAGTTTGGACACACCTAGTCATTTCAGGGGTTTTCTTTATTTTCATTGTATAATAATAGTGAAGACATCAAAACTATGAAAAAAACACATATGGAATCATGCAGTAACCAAAGAAGTGTTAAACCAATCAAAATACATTTCATATTTTACATTCTTTAAAGTAGCCACCCTTTGCCTTGACAGCTTTACACACTCTTGGTATTCTCTCAACCAGCTTCATGAGGTAGTCACCTGGAATGCATTTCAATGAACAGGTGTGCTTGTTAAAAGTTCATTAGTGGAATTTCTTGATTTTTTTTAATGCGTTTGAGCCAATTAGTTGTGTTGTGACAAAGTAGGGATGGTATACAGACGATAGTCCTATTTGGTAAAATACCAAGTCCATATTTTGGAAAGAACAGCTCAAATAAGCAAAAAGAAACGACCGTCCATCATTACTTTAAGACATGAAGGTCAGACAATGCAGAAAATTTCAAGATCGCAAAAACCATTAAGTGCTATGATGAAACTGGAACTCATGAGGACCGCCAAAGGAGAGGAAGACCCAGAATTACCTCAGCTGCAGAGGATAAGTTTATTAGAGTAAACTGCACTTCAGATTTCAGCCCAAATAAATGCTTCACAGAGTTCAAGTAACAGACAAATCAGCTGTTCAGAGGAGACTGCATGAATCAGGCCTTCATTGTCGAATTGCTGCAAAGAAACCAATACTAAAGGACACCAATAAGAAGCAGAGTCTTGCTTTAGCCAAGAAACACGAGCAATGGACATTAGACCGGTGCAAATCTGTCCTGGGGGGGTTTAGTCAAAATTTTAGAGTTTTGGTTCCAACCGCCGAGTCTTTGTGAGATGCAGAGTAGGTGAACGGATGATCTCCACCTTTGTGGTTCCCACCGTGAAGCATTGAGGAGGAGGTGTGATGGTGCTTTGCTGGTGACACTGTGATTTATTTAGAATTCAATGCACACTTAATCACTATGGCTACCACAACATTCTGTAGCGATACGCCATCCCATCTGGTTTGCGCTTAGTGGGACTATCATTTGTTTTTCAACAGTACAATGACCCAACACACCTCAAGGCTGTGTAAAGGCTATTTGACCAAGAAGGAGAGTGATGGAGTGCTGCATCAGATGACCTGGCCTCCACCATCACCCAAACTCCTTCAAGACTGTTGAAAAATGATTCCAGGTGAAGCTGGTTGAGAGAATGCCAAGAGTGTGCAAAACTGTCACGAGAACTCAACCCATTTGAGATGAGTTGGACCGCAGAATGAAGGAAAAGCAGACAAGTGCTCAGCATATGTGGGAACTCCAAGGCTGTTGGAAAAGCATTCCAGGTCAAGCTGGTTGAGAAAATGCCAAGAGTGTGCAAAGCTGTCATTAAGGCAAAGGGTGGCTACTTTGAAGTATCTAAAATATAAAATATATTTTGATTTGTTTAACACTTTTTTGGTTACTACATATGTGTTATTTCATAGTTATGATGATTATTTGTTTACCTTCATTTAACTAGGCAAGTCAGTTCTTATTTACAATAAATTCCTACCCCGGCCAAACCCGGACGACGCTGGGCTAATTGTGTGCCGCCCTATGGGACTCTCAATCACGGCCGGAAGTGATACAGCCTGGATTCGAACCAGGGACTGTAGTGACGCCTCTTGCACTGAAGTGTAGTGCCTTAGAACGATGAGCCACTCGAGAGCATGTCTTCACTATTATTCTACAATGTAGAAAATAGTCAAACCAAAGAAAAACCCTTGAATAAGTAGGTGTGTCCAAACTCTTGACTGGTACTGTATGTCTCAGACCTGGGTTCTGGGTTTGCCTACAGTACTGACTGTAGACTATTGTACTGCACTGCCTCTCCAACAGGCACAGGCCTATCTCCTATCCTCTATCCTCTTCTAAACACATGTAGCTGGCACAATTACATTATATTTGCCTTGTTGCTGAACAAAGTGTCCCATCGTAATTCGGGACCTAACACAAAAGTAAACAACTTCATCTTGTCTGGAAATATGTGTCACTGTGATTGCATTAAGCTGTCCATCGCCACAACAGCAGAGGGGAGAGGAGTGTGTTGTAATTAACGATTGGGTTCGGTATGTGTGTGTATCCCCTCCACTGCTCTCCTTCAAACAAACCCATCCTGTGGGAAGCCATTGTTTGGACTGCAGCATCACGGGTAGACTTTTATTTACAGATTTTAATTGCTCTGGTGATCCGTGGGTAAAAACACCCTGTCGTAATCAGCCCACAATACAACTGCTACTCTTTCTGACAATCACATTAAAATGGTCCAGTGTGTGGAGAAAATGGAGAGAAGTAGAGAGAGCAGGAATGAAGTTGAGAAGTGGAGGGAGGAGGAATGAAGGAGAGAAGTGGAAGGAGGAGGAATGAAGGAGAGAAGTGGAGGGAGGAGGAATGAAGGAGAGAAGTGGAGGGAGGAGGAATGAAGGAGAGAAGTGGAGGGAGGAGGAATGAAGGAGAGAAGTGGAAGGAGGAGGAATGAAGGAGAGAAGTGGAGGGAGGAGGAATGAAAGAGAGAAGTGGAGGGAGGGGGAATGAAAGAGAGAAGTGGAGGGAGGAGGAATGAAGGAGAGAAGTGGAGGGAGGAGGAGGAAGGAGATGAAGTGGAAGGAGGAATGAAGGAAGTGGAGGGAGGAGGAATGAAGGAGAGAAGTGGAGGAGGGGAATGAAAGAGAGAAGTGGAGGGAGGAGGAATGAAGGAGAGAAGTGGAAGGAGGAGGAATGAAGGAGAGAAGTGGAAGGAGAAGGAATGAAGGAGAGAAGTGGAGGGAGGAGGAATGAAGGAGAGAAGTGGAGGGAGGGGAATGAAGGAGAGAAGTGGAGGGAGGGGGAATGAAAGAGAGAAGTGGAGGGAGGAGGAATGAAGGAGAGAAGTGGAGGGAGGAGGAATGAAGGAGAGAAGTGGAGGGAGGAGGAATGAAGGAGAGAAGTGGAGGGAGGAGGAATGAAGGAGAGAAGTGGAAGGAGGAGGAATGAAGGAGAGAAGTGGAGGGAGGAGGAATGAAGGAGAGAAGTGGAGGGAGGAGGAATGAAAGAGAGAAGTAGAGGGAGGAGGAATGAAGGAGAGAAGTGGAGGGAGGAGGAATGAAGGAGAGAAGTGGAGGGAGGGGGAATGAAAGAGAGAAGTAGAGGGAGGAGGAATGAAGGAGAGAAGTGGAAGGAGGAGGAATGAAGGAGAGAATGGAAGGAGGAAGAAGTGGAGGAGGAGGAATGAAGGAGAGAAGTGGAGGGAGGAGGAATGAAGGAGAGAAGTGGAGGGAGGAGGAATGAAGGAGAGAAGTGGAGGGAGGAGGAATGAAGGAGAGAAGTGGAGGGAGGAGGGAATGAAGGAGGGAGAAGTGGAGGGAGGAGGAATGAAGGAGAGAAGTGGAGGGAGCAGGAATGAAGGAGAGAAGTGGAGGGAGGAGGAATGAAGGAGAGAAGTGGAGGGAGGAGGAATGAAGGAGAGAAGTGGAGGGAGGAGGAATGAAGGAGAGAAGTGGAGGGAGGAGGAATGAAGGAGAGAAGTGGAGGGAGGAGGAATGAAGGAGAGAAGTGGAGGGAGGAGGAATGAAGGAGAGAAGTGGAGGGAGGAGGAATGAAGGAGAGAAGTGGAGGGAGGAGGAATGAAGGAGAGAAGTGGAGGGAGGAGGAATGAAGGAGAGAAGTGGAGGGAGGAGGAATGAAGGAGAGAAGTGGAGGGGGAGGAATGAATGAAGGAGAAGTGGAGGAGGCTGAATGAAGAGAAGTGGAGGGAGGAGGAATGAAGGAGAGAAGTGGGAGGGAGGAGGAATGAAGGAGAGAAGTGGAGGGAGGAGGAATGAAGGAGAGAAGTGGAGGGAGGAGGAATGAAGGAGAGAAGTGGAGGGAGGAGGAATGAGGGAGGAGGAATGAAGGAGAGAAGTGGAGGGAGGAGGAATGAAGGAGAGAAGTGGAGGGAGGAGGAATGAAGGAGAGAAGTGGAGGGAGGAGGAATGAAGGAGAAGTGGAGGAGCAGGAATGAAGGAGAGAAGTGGAGGGAGGAGGAATGAAGGAGAAGGAGGGAGAATGAAGGAGAAGTGGAGGGAGCAGGAATGAAGGAGAGAAGTGGAGGGAGGAGGAATGAAGGAGAGAAGTGGAGGGAGGAGGAATGAAGGAGAGAAGTGGAGGGAGCAGGAATGAAGGAGAGAAGTGGAGGGAGGAGGAATGAAGGAGAGAAGTGGAGGGAGCAGGAATGAAGGAGAGAAGTGGAGGGAGGAGGAATGAAGGAGAGAAGTGGAGGGAGCAGGAATGAAGGAGAGAAGTGGAGGGAGGAGGAATGAAGGAGAGAAGTGGGAGGGAGCAGGAATGAAGGAGAGAAGTGGAGGGAGGAGGAATGAAGGAGAGAAGTGGAGGGAGGAGGAATGAAGGAGAGAAGTGGAGGGAGGAGGAATGAAGGAGAGAAGTGGAGGGAGGAGGAATGAAGGAGAGAAGTGGAGGGAGCAGGAATGAAGGAGAGAAGTGGAGGGAGGAGGAATGAAGGAGAGAATTTGGAGGGAGGAGGAGAGAAGTGGAGGGAAGGAATGAAGGAGAGAAGTGGAGGGAGGAAGAATGAAGGAGAGAAGTGGAGGGAGGAGGAATGAAGGAGAAGTGGAGGGAGGAGGAATGAAGGAGAGAAGTGGAGGGAGGAGGAATGATGGAGAAGTGGAGGGAGGAGGAATGAAGGAGAGAAGTGGAGGGAGCAGGAATGAAGGAGAGAAGTGGAGGGAGGAGGAATGAAGGAGAGAAGTGGAGGGAGCAGGAATGAAGGAGAGAAGTGGAGGGAGGAGGAATGAAGGAGAGAAGTGGAGGGAGGAGGAATGAAGGAGAGAAGTGGAGGGAGGAGGAATGAAGGAGAAGTGGAGGGAGGAGGAATGAAGGAGAGAAGTGGAGGGAGCAGGGATGAAGGAGAGAAGTGGAGGGAGCAGGAATGAAGGAGAGAAGTGGAGGGAGGAGGAATGAAGGAGAGAAGTGGAGGGTGGAGAAATGAAGGAGAGAAGTGGAGGGAGGAAGAATGAAGGAGAGAAGTGGAGGGAGGAGGAATGAAGGAGAAGTGGAGGGAGGAGGAATGAAGGAGAGAAGTGGAGAGAGGAGGAATGAAGGAGAAGTGGAGGGAGCAGGAATGAAGGAGAGAAGTGGAGGGAGGAGGAATGAAGGAGAGAAGTGGAGGGAGGAGGAATGAAGGAGAGAAGTGGAGGGAGGAGGAATGAAGGAGAGAAGTGGAGGGAGGAGGAATGAAGGAGAGAAGTGGAGGGAGGAGGAATGAAGGAGAAGTGGAGGGAGGAGGAATGAAGGAGAGAAGTGGAGAGAGGAGGAATGAAGGAGAAGTGGAGGGAGCAGGAATGAAGGAGAGAAGTGGAGGGAGGAGGAATGAAGGAGAGAAGTGGAGGGAGGAGGAATGAAGGAGAGAAGTGGAGGGAGGAGGAATGAAGGAGAGAAGTGGAGGGAGGAGGAATGAAGGAGAGAAGTGGAGGGAGGAGGAATGAAGGAGAAGTGGAGGGAGGAGGAATGAAGGAGAGAAGTGGAGGGAGCAGGGATGAAGGAGAGAAGTGGAGGGAGCAGGAATGAAGGAGAGAAGTGGAGGGAGGAGGAATGAAGGAGAGAAGTGGAGGGTGGAGGAATGAAGGAGAGAAGTGGAGGGAGGAAGAATGAAGGAGAGAAGTGGAGGGAGGAGGAATGAAGGAGAAGTGGAGGGAGGAGGAATGAAGGAGAGAAGTAAGTGGAGGGAGGAGGAATGAAGGAGAGAAGTGGAGAGAGGAGGAATGAAGGAGAAGTGGAGGGAGCAGGAATGAAGGAGAGAAGTGGAGGGAGGAGGAATGAAGGAGAGAAGTGGAGGGAGGAGGAATGAAGGAGAGAAGTGGATGTAGGAGGAATGAAGGAGAGAAGTGGAGGGAGCAGGAATGAAGGAGAGAAGTGGAGGGAGGAGGAATGAAGGAGAGAAGTAGAGGGAGGAGGAATGAAGGAGAAGTGGAGGGAGGAGGAATGAAGGAGAGAAGTGGATGTAGGAGGAATGAAGGAGAGAAGTGGAGGGAGGAGGAATGAAGGAGAGAAATGGAGGGTGGAGGAATGAAGGAGAGAAGTGGAGGGAGGAGGAATGAAGGAGAGAAGTGGAGGGTGGAGGAATGAAGGAGAGAAGTGGAAGGAGGAGGAATGAAGGAGAGAAGTGGAGGGAGGAGGAATGAAGGAGAGAAGTGGAGGGAGCAGGAATGAAGGAGAGAAGTGGAGGGAGCAGGAATGAAGGAGAGAAGTGGAGGGAGGAGGAATGAAGGAGAGAAGTGGAGGGAGGAGGAATGAAGGAGAGAAGTGGAGGGAGGAGGAATGAAGGAGAGAAGTGGAGGGAGGAAGAATGAAGGAGAGAAGTGGAGGGAGGAGGAATGAAGGAGAAGTGGAGGGAGGAGGAATGAAGGAGAAGTGGAGGGAGGAGGAATGAAGGAGAGAAGTGGAGGGAGCAGGAATGAAGGAGAGAAGTGGAGGGAGGAGGAATGAAGGAGAGAAGTGGAAGGAGGAGGAATGAAGGAGAGAAGTGGAAGGAGGAGGAATGAAGGAGAGAAGTGGAGGGAGGGGGAATGAAAGAGAGAAGTGGAGGGAGGAGGAATGAAGGAGAGAAGTGGAGGGAGGAGGAATGAAGGAGAGAAGTGGAAGGAGGAGGAATGAAGGAGAGAAGTGGAGGGAGGGGGAATGAAAGAGAGAAGTGGAGGGAGGAGGAATGAAGGAGAGAAGTGGAAGGAGGAGGAATGAAGGAGAGAAGTGGAAGGAGAAGGAATGAAGGAGAGAAGTGGAAGGAGGAGGAATGAAGGAGAGAAGTGGAGGGAGGGGGAATGAAAGAGAGAAGTGGAGGGAGGGGGAATGAAAGAGAGAAGTGGAGGGAGGAGGAATGAAGGAGAGAAGTGGAGGGAGGAGGAATGAAGGAGAGAAGTGGAGGGAGGAGGAATGAAGGAGAGAAGTGGAGGGAGGAGGAATGAAGGAGAGAAGTGGAAGGAGGAGGAATGAAGGAGAGAAGTGGAGGGAGGAGGAATGAAGGAGAGAAGTGGAGGGAGGGGGAATGAAAGAGAGAAGTGGAGGGAGGAGGAATGAAGGAGAGAAGTGGAGGGAGGAGGAATGAAGGAGAGAAGTGGAGGGAGGGGGAATGAAAGAGAGAAGTGGAGGGAGGAGGAATGAAGGAGAGAAGTGGAAGGAGGAGGAATGAAGGAGAGAAGTGGAAGGAGGAGGAATGAAGGAGAGAAGTGGAGGGAGGAGGAATGAAGGAGAGAAGTGGAGGGAGGAGGAATGAAGGAGAGAAGTGGAGGGAGGAGGAATGAAGGAGAGAAGTGGAGGGAGGAGGAATGAAGGAGAGAAGTGGAGGGAGCAGGAATGAAGGAGAGAAGTGGAGGGAGGAGGAATGAAGGAGAGAAGTGGAGGGAGGAGGAATGAAGGAGAGAAGTGGAGGGAGGAGGAATGAAGGAGAGAAGTGGAGGGAGGAGGAATGAAGGAGAGAAGTGGAGGGAGGAGGAATGAAGGAGAGAAGTGGAGGGAGCAGGAATGAAGGAGAGAAGTGGAGGGAGGAGGAATGAAGGAGAGAAGTGGAGGGAGGAGGAATGAAGGAGAAGTGGAGGGAGGAGGAATGAAGGAGAGAAGTGGAGGGAGCAGGAATGAAGGAGAGAAGTGGAGGGAGGAGGAATGAAGGAGAGAAGTGGAGGGAGCAGGAATGAAGGAGAGAAGTGGAGGGAGGAGGAATGAAGGAGAGAAGTGGAGGGAGGAGGAATGAAGGAGAGAAGTGGAGGGAGGAGGAATGAAGGAGAGAAGTGGAGGGAGGAGGAATGAAGGAGAGAAGTGGAGGGAGGAGGAATGAAGGAGAAGTGGAGGGAGCAGGAATGAAGGAGAGAAGTGGAGGGAGGAGGAATGAAGGAGAGAAGAGGAGGGAGGAGGAATGAAGGAGAAGTGGAGGGAGCAGGAATGAAGGAGAGAAGTGGAGGGAGGAGGAATGAAGGAGAGAAGTGGAGGGAGGAGGAATGAAGGAGAGAAGTGGAGGGAGCAGGAATGAAGGAGAGAAGTGGAGGGAGGAGGAATGAAGGAGAGAAGTGGAGGGAGGAGGAATGAAGGAGAGAAGTGGAGGGAGGAGGAATGAAGGAGAGAAGTGGAGGGAGCAGGAATGAAGGAGAGAAGTGGAGGGAGGAGGAATGAAGGAGAGAAGTGGAGGGAGCAGGAATGAAGGAGAGAAGTGGAGGGAGGAGGAATGAAGGAGAGAAGTGGAGGGAGGAGGAATGAAGGAGAGAAGTGGAGGGAGGAGGAATGAAGGAGAAGTGGAGGGAGGAGGAATGAAGGAGAGAAGTGGAGGGAGCAGGGATGAAGGAGAGAAGTGGAGGGAGCAGGAATGAAGGAGAGAAGTGGAGGGAGGAGGAATGAAGGAGAGAAGTGGAGGGTGGAGGAATGAAGGAGAGAAGTGGAGGGAGGAAGAATGAAGGAGAGAAGTGGAGGGAGGAGGAATGAAGGAGAAGTGGAGGGAGGAGGAATGAAGGAGAGAAGTGGAGGGAGGAGGAATGATGGAGAAGTGGAGGGAGGAGGAATGAAGGAGAGAAGTGGAGGGAGCAGGAATGAAGGAGAGAAGTGGAGGGAGGAGGAATGAAGGAGAGAAGTGGAGGGAGGAGGAATGAAGGAGAGAAGTGGAGGGAGGAGGAATGAAGGAGAAGTGGAGGGAGGAGGAATGAAGGAGAGAAGTGGAGGGAGCAGGGATGAAGGAGAGAAGTGGAGGGAGCAGGAATGAAGGAGAGAAGTGGAGGGAGGAGGAATGAAGGAGAGAAGTGGAGGGTGGAGAAATGAAGGAGAGAAGTGGAGGGAGGAAGAATGAAGGAGAGAAGTGGAGGGAGGAGGAATGAAGGAGAAGTGGAGGGAGGAGGAATGAAGGAGAGAAGTGGAGAGAGGAGGAATGAAGGAGAAGTGGAGGGAGCAGGAATGAAGGAGAGAAGTGGAGGGAGGAGGAATGAAGGAGAGAAGTGGAGGGAGGAGGAATGAAGGAGAGAAGTGGAGGGAGGAGGAATGAAGGAGAGAAGTGGAGGGAGGAGGAATGAAGGAGAAGTGGAGGGAGGAGGAATGAAGGAGAGAAGTGGAGGGAGCAGGGATGAAGGAGAGAAGTGGAGAGAGGAGGAATGAAGGAGAAGTGGAGGGAGCAGGAATGAAGGAGAGAAGTGGAGGGAGGAGGAATGAAGGAGAGAAGTGGAGGGAGGAGGAATGAAGGAGAGAAGTGGAGGGAGGAGGAATGAAGGAGAAGTGGAGGGAGGAGGAATGAAGGAGAGAAGTGGAGGGAGCAGGGATGAAGGAGAGAAGTGGAGGGAGCAGGAATGAAGGAGAGAAGTGGAGGGAGGAGGAATGAAGGAGAGAAGTGGAGGGTGGAGGAATGAAGGAGAGAAGTGGAGGGAGGAAGAATGAAGGAGAGAAGTGGAGGGAGGAGGAATGAAGGGAGAAGTGGAGGGAGGAGGAATGAAGGAGAGAAGTAAGTGGAGGGAGGAATGAAGGAGAGAAGTAGAGGGAGGAGGAATGAAGGAGAAGTGGAGGGAGGAGGAATGAAGGAGAGAAGTGGATGGAGGAGGAATGAAGGAGAGAAGTGGAGGGAGGAGGAATGAAGGAGAGAAATGGAGGGTGGAGGAATGAAGGAGAGAAGTGGAGGGAGGAGGAATGAAGGAGAGAAGTGGAGGGTGGAGGAATGAAGGAGAGAAGTGGAGGGAGGAAGAATGAAGGAGAGAAGTGGAGGGAGGAGGAATGAAGGAGAAGTGGAGGGAGGAGGAATGAAGGAGAGAAGTGGAGGGAGGAGGAATGAAGGAGAGAAGTGGAGGGAGGAGGAATGAAGGAGAGAAGTGGAGGGAGGAGGAATGAAGGAGAGAAGTGGAGGGAGGAGGAATGAAGGAGAGAAGTGGAGGGAGGAGGAATGAAGGAGAGAAGTGGAGGGAGGAGGAATGAAGGAGAGAAGTGGAGGGAGGAGGAATGAAGGAGAGAAGTGGAGGGAGGAGGAATGAAGGAGAAGTGGAGGGAGGAGGAATGAAGGAGAGAAGTGGAGGGAGCAGGGATGAAGGAGAGAAGTGGAGGGAGCAGGAATGAAGGAGAGAAGTGGAGGGAGGAGGAATGAAGGAGAGAAGTGGAGGGTGGAGAAATGAAGGAGAGAAGTGAAGGGAGGAGGAATGAAGGAGAGAAGTGGAGGGAGGAGGAATGAAGGAGAAGTGGAGGGAGGAGGAATGAAGGAGAGAAGTGGAGAGAGGAGGAATGAAGGAGAAGTGGAGGGAGCAGGAATGAAGGAGAGAAGTGGAGGGAGGAGGAATGAAGGAGAGAAGTGGAGGGAGGAGAAATGAAGGAGAGAAGTGAAGGGAGGAGGAATGAAGGAGAGAAGTGGAGGGAGGAGAAATGAAGGAGAGAAGTGAAGGGAGGAGGAATGAAGGAGAGAAGTGGAGGGTGGAGGAATGAAGGAGAGAAGTGGAGGGAGGAAGAATGAAGGAGAGAAGTGGAGGGAGGAGGAATGAAGGAGAAGTGGAGGGTGGAGGAATGAAGGAGAGAAGTGGATGGATGAGGAATGAAGGAGAGAAGTGGAGGGAGGAGGAATGAAGGAGAGAAGTGGAGGGAGGAGGAATGAAGGAGAAGTGGAGGGAGGAGGAATGAAGGAGAGAAGTGGAGGGAGGAGGAATGAAGGAGAGAAGTGGATGGAGGAGGAATGAAGGAGAAGTGGATGGAGGAGGAATGAAGGAGAAGTGGAGGGAGGAGGAATGAAGGAGAGAAGTGGAGGGAGGAGGAATGAAGGAGAGAAGTGGAGGGAGGAGAAATGAAGGAGAGAAGTGAAGGGAGGAGGAATGAAGGAGAGAAGTGGAGGGAGGAGGAATGAAGGAGAAGTGGAGGGAGGAGGAATGAAGGAGAAGTGGAGGGGAGGAGGAATGAAGGAGAGAAGTGGAGGGAGGAGGAATGAAGGAGAGAAGTGGAGGGAGGAGGAATGAAGGAGAGAAGTGGAGGGAGGAGAAATGAAGGAGAGAAGTGAAGGGAGGAGGAATGAAGGAGAGAAGTGGAGGGAGGAGAAATGAAGGAGAGAAGTGAAGGGAGGAGGAATGAAGGAGAGAAGTGGAGGGTGGAGGAATGAAGGAGAGAAGTGGAGGGAGGAAGAATGAAGGAGAGAAGTGGAGGGAGGAGGAATGAAGGAGAAGTGGAGGGTGGAGGAATGAAGGAGAGAAGTGGATGGATGAGGAATGAAGGAGAGAAGTGGAGGGAGGAGGAATGAAGGAGAGAAGTGGAGGGAGGAGGAATGAAGGAGAGAAGTGGAGGGAGGAGGAATGAAGGAGAGAAGTAGAGGGAGGAGGAATGAAGGAGAAGTGGAGGGAGGAGGAATGAAGGAGAGAAGTGGATGTAGGAGGAATGAAGGAGAGAAGTGGAGGGAGGAGGAATGAAGGAGAGAAATGGAGGGTGGAGGAATGAAGGAGAGAAGTGGAGGGAGGAGGAATGAAGGAGAGAAGTGGAGGGAGGAGGAATGAAGGAGAGAAGTGGAGGGAGGAGGAATGAAGGAGAGAAGTGGAGGGAGGAGGAATGAAGGAGAGAAGTGGAGGGAGGAGAAATGAAGGAGAGAAGTGGAGGGAGGAGGAATGAAGGAGAGAAGTGGAGGGAGGAGGAATGAAGGAGAAGTGGAGGGAGGAGGAATGAAGGAGAAGTGGAGGGAGGAGGAATGAAGGAGAGAAGTGGAGGGAGGAGGAATGAAGGAGAGAAGTGGAGGGAGGAGGAATGAAGGAGAGAAGTGGAGGGAGGAGAAATGAAGGAGAGAAGTGAAGGGAGGAGGAATGAAGGAGAGAAGTGGAGGGAGGAGAAATGAAGGAGAGAAGTGAAGGGAGGAGGAATGAAGGAGAGAAGTGGAGGGTGGAGGAATGAAGGAGAGAAGTGGAGGGAGGAAGAATGAAGGAGAGAAGTGGAGGGAGGAGGAATGAAGGAGAAGTGGAGGGTGGAGGAATGAAGGAGAGAAGTGGATGGATGAGGAATGAAGGAGAGAAGTGGAGGGAGGAGGAATGAAGGAGAGAAGTGGAGGGAGGAGGAATGAAGGAGAAGTGGAGGGAGGAGGAATGAAGGAGAGAAGTGGATGGAGGAGGAATGAAGGAGAAGTGGATGGAGGAGGAATGAAGGAGAAGTGGAGGGAGGAGGAATGAAGGAGAAGTGGATGGAGGAGGAATGAAGGAGAGAAGTGGATGGAGGAGGAATGAAGGAGAGAAGTGGATGGAAGAGGAATGAAGGAGAAGTGGATGGAGGAGGAATGAAGGAGAAGTGGAGGGAGGAGGAATGAAGGAGAGAAGTGGAGGGAGGAGGAATGAAGGAGAAGTGGAGGGAGGAGGAATGAAGGAGAGAAGTGGATGGAGGAGGAATGAAGGAGAAGTGGATGGAGGAGGAATGAAGGAGAAGTGGAGGGAGGAGGAATGAAGGAGAAGTGGATGGAGGAGGAATGAAGGAGAGAAGTGGATGGAGGAGGAATGAAGGAGAGAAGTGGAGGGAGGAGGAATGAAGGAGAGAAGTGGATGGAGGAGGAATGAAGGAGAGAAGTGGATGGAAGAGGAATGAAGGAGAGAAGTGGATGGAAGAGGAATGAAGGAGAGAAGTGGATGGAGGAGGAATGAAGGAGAGAAGTGGATGGAAGAGGAATGAAGGAGAGAAGTGGATGGAGGAGGAATGAAGGAGAGAAGTGGATGGAAGAGGAATGAAGGAGAGAAGTGGATGGAAGAGGAATGAAGGAGAGAAGTGGATGGAGGAGGAATGAAGGAGAGAAGTGGATGGAAGAGGAATGAAGGAGAGAAGTGGATGGAAGAGGAATGAAGGAGAGAAGTGGATGGAGGAGGAATGAAGGAGAGAAGTGGATGGAAGAGGAATGAAGGAGAGAAGTGGATGGAAGAGGAATGAAGGAGAGAAGTGGATGGAGGAGGAATGAAGGAGAGAAGTGGATGGAAGAGGAATGAAGGAGAGAAGTGGATGGAGGAGGAATGAAGGAGAGAAGTGGATGGAGGAGGAATGAAGGAGAGAAGTGGATGGAAGAGGAATGAAGGAGAGAAGTGGATGGAAGAGGAATGAAGGAGAGAAGTGGAGGGAGGAGGAATGAAGGAGAGAAGTGGAGGGAGGAGGAATGAAGGAGAAGTGGATGGAGGAGGAATGAAGAGAGAAGTGGATGGAGGAGGAATGAAGGAGAGAAGTGGAGGGAGGAGGAATGAAGGAGAGAAGTGGATGGAGGAGGAATGAAGGAGAGAAGTGGATGGAAGAGGAATGAAGGAGAGAAGTGGATGGAAGAGGAATGAAGGAGAGAAGTGGATGGAGGAGGAATGAAGGAGAGAAGTGGATGGAAGAGGAATGAAGGAGAGAAGTGGATGGAGGAGGAATGAAGGAGAGAAGTGGATGGAAGAGGAATGAAGGAGAGAAGTGGATGGAAGAGGAATGAAGGAGAGAAGTGGATGGAGGAGGAATGAAGGAGAGAAGTGGATGGAAGAGGAATGAAGGAGAGAAGTGGATGGAAGAGGAATGAAGGAGAGAAGTGGATGGAGGAGGAATGAAGGAGAGAAGTGGATGGAAGAGGAATGAAGGAGAGAAGTGGATGGAAGAGGAATGAAGGAGAGAAGTGGATGGAGGAGGAATGAAGGAGAGAAGTGGATGGAAGAGGAATGAAGGAGAGAAGTGGATGGAGGAGGAATGAAGGAGAGAAGTGGATGGAGGAGGAATGAAGGAGAGAAGTGGATGGAAGAGGAATGAAGGAGAGAAGTGGATGGAAGAGGAATGAAGGAGAGAAGTGGATGGAAGAGGAATGAAGGAGAGAAGTGGAGGGAGGAGGAATGAAGGAGAGAAGTGGAGGGAGGAGGAATGAAGGAGAGAAGTGGATGGAAGAGGTAGAGAAATAAAACAAAGCATAAGGAGGGGAATATCGTAATATTGCTTCCATTTTTCCAGAGAGAGGAACTAATCCGAGTGAGAGGGATGGCAGGGAAGCAGAGCTGAGGCTCAGGGAGAGGGGACCAGGAATGAGTGCTCCTGCACTTCAAAGTGACAACCGTGAGGAGCTCACCGTCCCCGGACCTCCAGAGCGGAACCGCAGAGGAGACATCATGTGCTGCGACCGGAACTCAACTGCTCACGCTGGCATCACAACAAAGACACAAGAGAGAGGAGGGGTAGGTCACCTACAGACACACTGTACAGATTACTGTCAGCAGGGCTGGGGTCTGGGCACGTCAACTCAACTCAACTCTGTCACCTATACTGTACAGGAGGAGCTCCACAGACAACTACTAGCACGGCTGTAGCTCCAACTCTACTACCTGTCTCGGACTCATAGATACAGTTTGTCTGCCTGCAAGCATATAAAGTGAATTGACTGTTTTCATAGTAAGTTATACAATTAAAGAGTAAAACATACAGAAAAAGTATGACTTCAGCATTTTCCAAAAGACAGAGTCTGGCTATGGACAGAACAATGACAGCATGCAGTCTCTGTAGATTAGGAAAAGCAACATGCTGAGGAAAATACTGTTTTATTTAAGTATTTCAAATGCTATCCCATTAGCATGCCTATGTGCTAAAGGTAATACAAACACTGTGGGCATCAAAGGGCCATGAAAAATTGAACAGCCAATCAGATGGCAATTATTCACTTTAATCTCCTGGAGGCAGCCAATGGGGAAGAGCCTGCGGTGATGGTCGCCTGGCGGGGTTGAATGCCTTCTGCACATTCCGCAGCTGTAACGTTGTTCTTTGTTTGTCGAAAGAGAGTCGGACCGAAATGCGGCGTGGTAGTTACTCATGACTTTATTGGAAAAAATTGCGATACATGAAATAACTATTACAAAATACAAAACAACAAACGGAACGTGAAACCTATTACAGCCTATCTGGTGAAACTACACAGAGACAGGAACAATCACCCACGAAATACAAAGCGAAACCAGGCTACCTAAATACGGTTCCCAATCAGAGACAACGAGAATCACCTGACTCTGATTGAGAACCGCCTCAGGCAGCCAAGCCCATACAACACCCCTACTCAGCCGCAATCCCAATAATACAAAAACCCCAATACGAAATACAACAACATAAACCCATGTCACACCCTGACCTGAACAAATAATTAAAGAAAACACAAAATACTAAGACCAAGGCGTGACAGCAGCATGAACAACCCAAACACTTACCAAGCGTTATGCTCAACTCTCAAACTCTCACCACTCAACTACAGACGCAAAACTTTCCAAAAAAATGCTCCTGTTCTTCTTCTGAATATACAGCCTCTTCGCAATGTCCATACATTAGAGCTAGAGAGTCTATAATTGTTGGTCTTTCTTCAGCTATTGATTGTTTAATTGCGTTCTATTGGATAGAGAGACACCCAGAACTGTTACTGTTCTAAGAGCTGATTGACCTCTTGGTTAAAGAAAACTGAGGTTGTAGAGGTCAGTATAGGTCACAGACAAAATACATATTTTCACTGCATATGGGACTAGGTTATTTGTCACAGCCTATTGGAATATACCAGTTTTCTCTGTGTATAAGTGCTACTAGACCAGAGGCTATGAGAGACGACAGGCAGAGACCACAGCCTGGGATGATATCAGAGGATGTGGGGCCTGTCCATCGGCCCTGCTGTAATCGGGAGTTGACACCAGTGTTGTACAGCAGGGGAGTAAGGCTATTGGTTAGCAGGTGAGTAAGGCTACTGGTTAGCAGGGGAGTAAGGCTATTGGTTAGCAGGGGAGTAAAGGCTATTGGTTAGCAGGGGAGTAAGGCTACTGGTTAGCAGGGGAGTAAGGCTATTGGTTAGCAGGGGAGTAAGGCTACTAGTTAGCAGGTGAGTTAGGCTATTGGTTAGCAGGGGAGTAAGTCTATTGGTTAGCAGGGGAGTAAGGCTATTGGTTAGCAGGGGAGTAAGGCTATTGGTTAGCAGTGGAGTAAGGCTATTGATTAGCAGGGGAGTAACGCTATTGGTTAGCAGTGGAGTAAGGCTATTGGGTAGCAGGGGAGTAAGGCTATTGGTTAGCAGGGGAGCAAGGCTATTGGTTATCCCTCTGAGGCCAATCATATCACACAGCCAGAGGAGAGGAGAGGGCTGAGGCTTTTAATCAGAGGCCTGCTCTCTACTCTACTCTGGGCCTGGATCCAATGGCCATGGAGGCCCAGTGGGAGAGAAGGTCTCAAATACTGTAGTATAGTAGTTAATGTAGCACTATGTCAGTATGTGCTATTTCAACACAGTCACACAGTGAGAAGAGAGTTGTTACACTGTTGATTTCTTGCTTTTTTATGATCATGATACTCTACTTTGGGAATGCTGCATTGTGGGTAATCATGACAATGAGTCAGGGTGTGCCTGATAGTGTTGCTGGCTCCAGCCTGACTTCTCTCACGACAGCCCAGCCCTCAGTCTCAGCACCCTCCCTGGCCTGTTGTAATCAATGTGTGTGTGGAGCCAGTCGATGGCAACGATCTGACCGTGGTCTTCATTAGTGAAACACTGCAGATACAAATTACATCTTTAATCCATCAACATTCAGGGACTAGACCAGGGTTAAATGCAGCACAGGCACAACTTTCAGACTCTCACACACACACACACAAATATAAAATATTCCAGTAAACATTTCAGAGGGAAACTGAAATAGCTCCAAGGGCTCCTCTCCTCTAACGTAACAGTGTTAATCAGTCCCATGTCGATCTCCTCTCTCTCATCATCGCAAGGGTAAATTAGTCTACTCTCACACATTTTAATTACTGAACAGCAGCCCTAAACACACGGATGAAAAATAGATGGCAGAGAGAGAAAGAGAGACAGAGGGTTTCTATCCATCCGGTGTTCCTCTGATGTCCACTCGTTCTTTTCCTTCAGCTCGCCCTTCAACTTCTCTCTCTTCATCTTCTTCTCCTTAGCACCTCTATCTACCTCTGTCTTCTTTTGCCTGTCCTTATCTTTCCTCTCCCTCCTTCTCATTCTCCTTTTCTCTCTCCCCATCTTTGATGTTCTTCTTAGCCTTTTCATTATCCGTTTTCCTCTCCTTCTCCTTCTTCCTCTACTTCTCCTTCTTCCTCTACTTCTTCCTCTACTTCTCCTTCTTCCTCTCCTTCTTCCTCTACTTCTCCTTCTTCCTCTACTTCTTCCTCTACTTCTCCTTCTTCCTCTACTTCTTCCTCTACTTCTTCCTCTACTTCTTCCTTCCTTCCTTCCTCTACTTCTTCCTCTCCTCTCCCTTCCTCCACTTCTTCCTCTCCTTCTCCTTCTTCCTCTCCTTCTTCCTCTACTTCTCCTTCTTCCTCTACTTCTTCCTTCCTCTCCTTCTCCTCTCTTTCCTTATACTTCTTCCTCTCCTTCTCCTTCTTCCTCTACCTCTTCCTTACTTCTTCCTCTCCTTCTCCTTCTTCCCTACTTCTTCCTCTCCTTCTCCTTCTTCCTCTACTTCTCCTTCTTCCTCTACTTCTTCCTCTACTTCTCCTTCTTCCTCTCCTTCTTCCTCTACTTCTCCTTCTTCCTCTACTTCTTCCTCTACTTCTCCTTCTTCCTCTACTTCTTCCTCTACTTCTCCTTCTTCCTCTACTTCTTCCTCTCCTTCTCCTTCTTCCTCTACTTCTTCCTCTCCTTCTCCTTCTTCCTCCACTTCTTCCTCTCCTTCTCCTTCTTCCTCTCCTTCTTCCTCTACTTCTCCTTCTTCCTCTACTTCTTCCTCTCCTTCTCCTTCTTCCTCTACTTCTCCTTCTTCCTCTACTTCTTCCTCTCCTTCTCCTTCTTCTGCTACTTCTTCCTCTCCTTCTCCTTCTTCCTCTACCTCTTCCTCTACTTCTTCCTCTCCTTCTCCTTCTTCCTCTCCTTCTCCTTCTTCCTCTACTTCTTCCTCTACTTCTCCTTCTACCTCTTCCTCTACTTCTTCCTCTCCTTCTCCTTCTTCCTCTACTTCTTCCTCTCCTTCTCCTTCTTCTTCCTCTACTTCTTCTGGTTTACTACATAACTAGCAGCATGGTTGACTACATAACTAGCAGCATGGTTGACTACATAACTAGCAACATGGTTGACTACATAACTAGCAACATTAGTGAGCAGCTACACCCATAGACAGACGGATGGGGTGCCTTGTGGTGCAGCCAGCACCATCCATCAACAAGGGACATTGGCCAAATGAGCCACATTTACTTGTCCTTAAAAACAGTGCTTCGATGTGTAGCATATGCAAAACCTTAGCCTATTCTTTAAATTGTTTTTTACTTTCCATAAACAATATTGTTGGTTCAGCTGTCGGAGATTTGATCACTTAATGCATCAGGGCATTGCATGTATAGGCCTATAGGCTTAGGAGTCCACTGTATGGTATTAATATAACATCTATATCAAGGAAGAGAGGCTAAGGGCTAGTCCCAGAGAGAGAGAGCTATGCTGGCGGCATGCATTTGTCAGA